>NC_133621.1:18758753-18968753 GCF_048593235.1 Sminthopsis crassicaudata | reverse complement strand
ATAAACACTTTTTTAAAAATTAATTTTATAATTATAAATTTTTTTTGACAGTACATATGCAGGAAAAATTTTTTTAAAATAACATTATCCCTTGTATTCATTTTTCTAAATTTTCCCCTCCCTCCCTCTACTCCCTCCCCTAGATGACAGTCTATCCCATACATATTAAATGTGTTACAGTATAACCTAGATACAATATATGTGTGTAAATCCAATTTTCTTGTTGCACGTTAAGAATTGGATTCTGAAGGTATAAGTAACCTGGGTAGATAGACAGTAGTGCTAATATTTTACATTTAATTCCCAGTGTTCCTTCTCTGGGTGTAGTTGTTTCTGTCCATCATTGATCAGCTGGAAGTGAGTTGGATCTTCTTTATGTTGAAGATTTCCACTTCCATCAGAATACATCCTCATACAGTATCATTGCTGAAGTGTATAGGGATCTCCTAGTTCTGCTCATTTCATTCAGCATCAGTTGATTTAAGTCTCTCCAGGCCTCTCTGTATTCCTCCTGCTGGTCATTTCTTACACAGCAATAATATTCCATAACCTTCATATACCATAATTTACCCAACCATTCTCCAACGGATGGACATCCACTCATTTTCCAGTTTCTAGCTACAACAAAAAGAGCTGCCACAAACATTTTGGCACATACAGGTCCCTTTCCGCTCTTTAGTATTTCTTTGGGATATAAGCCCAGTAGTAGTACGGCTGGGTCAAAGGGTATGCACAGTTTGATAACTTTTTGGGCATAATTCCAGATTGCTCTCCAGAATGGCTGGATTCTTTCACAACTCCACCAACAATGTATCAGTGTCCCAGTTTTCCCACAGCCCCGCCAACATTCATCATTATTTGTTCCTGTCATCTTGGCCAATCTGACAGGTGTGTAGTGGTATCTCAGAGTGGTCTTAATTTGCATTTCTCTGATCAGTAGTGATTTGGAACACTCTTTCATATGAGTGGATATAGTTTCAATTTCATCATCTGAGAATTGTCTGTTCATGTCCTTTGACCATTTATCAATTGGAGAATGGTTTGATTTCATATAAATTAGGGTCAGTTCTCTATATATTTTGGAAATGAGACCTTTATCAGAATCTTTAACTGTAAAAATATTTTCCCAATTTGTTACTTCCCTTCTAATCTTGTTTGCATTAGTATTGTTTGTACAGAAGCTTTTTAGTTTGATGTAATCAAAATCTTCTATTTTGTGATCAATAATGATCTCTAGTTCTTCTCTAATCATAAATTCCTTCCTCCTCCACAGGTCTGAGAGGTAGATTATCCTCTGTTCTTCTAATCTATTTATGATCTCATTCTTTATGCTGAAATCATGGACCCATTTTGATCTTATCTTGGTATATGGTGTTAAATGTGGATCCATATCTAATTTCTGCCATACTAATTTCCAGTTTTCCCAACAGTTTTTTTCAAATAATGAATTCTTATCCCAAATGTTGGTATCTTTGGGTTTGTCAAACACTAGATTGCTCTAGTTGTACCCTATTTTGTCTTGTGTACCTAATCTGTTCCACTGATCAACTAGTCTATTTCTTAGCCAAAAGCAAATAGTTTTGGTGACTGCTGCTATATAATATAGCTTTAGATCAGGTACACCTAGACCATCTTCATCTGACTTTTTTTTTTATCATTAATTCCCTTGAAATTCTCTACCTTTTATTCTTTCATATGAATTTTGTTATTTTTTCTAGGTCATTAAAATAGTGTCTTGGGAGTCTGATTGGTATAGCACTAAACAAATAGATTAGTTTGGGGAGTATTGTCATCTTTATTATATTCACTCGGCCTATCCATGAGCACTGGATGTTTTTCCAATTATTTAAATCTGACTTTATTTTTGTGGCAAGTGTTTTGCCATAAATACTTTTGAGTCTTTATCCTCTTTATGTCTGTGGAATACAGACCCATTGGTGGTATAGTTGGGGTATACACCATTTAATAGCTTTTTGGCTATAGTTCCAAATATCTTTTCAGAATGGCTGGACCAGTTTGCAGCTTCATTAAGAATAACTACATCAATATATCTGTTTTCTCACAATTTCTTAAGCACATTATTATTATTTTTTGCCATCCTTATTAATTTATGAGGCAGAATTTTTGAGTTATTTTAATTTACATTTCTCTTTTTAAATATATATATATATATAGAGATAGATATATAGATATGGCTTGGATTTCTTTCTCTGAAAACTTTTTATTATATAATTCATCATTTGGGGAATGATTTATTCTTATGTAAATCAATTTTCTGTATCTTTTAGAAAAAGAATCTTTATCAGATAAAGATGCTGCAAAGATCTTCCTTATCTGATTCTCTTTTAATTTGAACTACACTATTTTGTTTCTGGATTTCCTCTATCCCTCATCACTTCTTGGAAAATCACAGTCTTCAATGAACACTCATATACCATAATTTGTTCATCTGTTCTCTAATGAATAGGCATTCCAAAAACATTAATTCATAAAGTAACCATCACCGATGCTAAGTCAGGCTCTGAACTTAAGACTCAAGGAATATTGCTTTTGGTCCACTTGTATTCTGCAGCTTTTTGCAGTAGAATATAGGAGGGTGTGGATTGTTTAGTTTTTATCTTTGTATCTGAGCACAATTTCGAGTAAGTTACTTATACATAGCAAGTTCTTAATGAATGCTTGATGACTTGAACTGAAGTTAACTGAATCCCCAAATGGGGAGTAGGTAAAAGATGAGGCTGGACCAGAGTGCTTTCTGGGATCTGTGAGATGGGTACACTCCTCCCTGCACCTGTAAGTAGGAGGCTCATGAAAAAGGGCTGGGGGAGAGCTGAAGTCAGGAGACCCAGGTTTGAACCAGGTTGAAGAATTCACCACTTGTGAGGATCCTTTAACCTCTCCATGTTAAAAAAAAAAAATTGCCATCGTCCCTTCGGACTCTGTTTCTTCATCTATAAAGTGCAGATAATCAGACTTGTAATGTATATCTCAAAGGTTTTGAGCCCTAAGCGCACATGTTCTTACTGTTTCCTATTGCACTGTGCATCCAAAGCAAGAGGAGGAGGAGAGGCAGAAAAGTCAGACACCCACAGAGAAGTCCAGTGGGGCGTGAAAAGCTCCTCCGTTTATCCCATATGCATCCATGCAGACCCCAGTCACTAACTTAGCACCGACTCGCTACTTGTGGGGTGGGCAGATCACTCATGGGCAAGGCATTTGTCTAATAAAAGCATCTTTTCTTCCCAATGAATAGAAAACAATTTGTTAATAACAAAATAGTAAGGAAGATATTTATATGGTTAATACAGATTATCTTTATTGTGTAACAATTAGTTCTTAGAGGCAAAATCCAGTTCAAAACATACTATTGGAAATTACATTTTAGTTAATCTTACAAAGGGGATAATCTAGTTCTAAATTTTTTTCATTTAAAAATTACTGACAATAGATGGCAGTTTTAGGGTTCTTTGCAGGTTTGGTCAAATGTTCCGAGGCAGCAGACATTCATTCTAAAAGACAGAAGATATTCTAAAAGAGGAGGTAAAAAGGACAATGTTTGCATCTACAAACATTATTAACAGTTCAAATGAACACTTTTTTTTGAATCCAGAATTACTTTTAAATTTTTGTTTGCATTTTTTGAATTGAATGAGATGATGATTTTTGAATCTAGGTTTCAGATGAACTTAAATCTGCCCTAATCTCTTCCAACGTCTAACAGCCCACACTGAAAACGGGCACTTTCCATGCTGCCCCAGTGGTGCCCAGCGAAGCTGAGCCAGACCACTGCCTGTCCTCCTTTTTGCTGGCCCTCAGTGTTCTGGGGAGAGACTCTGGGCAGGCAGGAGCTGCGTAACCCATGAAGATACCCTAGACAGAACACTCAGCTCTAGGATGAGCAGGCCCTGGGTCTTTCATGGGCTCCTCAGGGACATGGCAGCAGGAACCCGAGGAGGCTAGGAAGGATTCAAGTGACCCCTGACCTCGACCCTGCTCTAGGCAACAGCTGCCTGTAGCCTACAGCCAGAGTCTTCCTGAGAACAATTTATCATGTGGAAAAGTCGGCCCCTTGACTCACCTGCAGCCAAATCCTGACAGGAAACCCTCAATTATGGGAGCAATCATCTAAAAACCAGATTCTCCAGCAACAAGAGTGGAAGATACCATTGAAAATATATTGGCCCCAAATAGCTTATAAAAACATCAAAGGGACATCATATAGTCTATATACACAACTTTTCATAATTCTGATCTTCCGAATCAAAATGGAGAATTAATTTTTGCTTCCTAGAAATCACCCTCTTTGGCTAATACCAACTGTTCACCTCTGGTGACAAAACATGTAGGTATGAGGTTTGACAATAAAGAAAGGCGAGAAGTTTCAATTCAACAAACACTGAGTAAGCGCCTCTTACATACAGGGCACTGGACCAAGTGCTTGCAGGAAGGAGACTCGGTTCTCTCTACTTCATTCTGTGTCTATTCCTTTCCTGGGCCCTACCCCGACCCCAACAGCCGTGCATATAAAAATAGAAATGTTTCTTTTGTAGAATTCTTGCTTCATTTAAAAGTGTCTTTTGCTCACTATTAAAAATATAAATGGCCTCTTTCATTCCACTACCTCTAAGTTAGACTGATCTATTGTTTTGGAAACCATGGAAGGCGAGGGATGAGAACTGGAAATACACAAAGTCTTTACCAAGTGTACCAGAACTTCTACTTTCAAAGCAGCAATGAAGGGTTACCCTCCGGCAAGAGGTATAACAATACTGTTGTAGCAAAATGTAGATTTAAATAAGTTAAGTCTAAAATTTATTTCTTGGTGACCTCTTACAAAAAAAAAAGCAAACAAAAAACCATAGGTTTTTTTGTCCCGTGAGGCGGTTCCTCAACGCTTCCAATTCCAAGGAATACACAGGTCTCCATCTTGCATAACAGAATAAAAATGTGAAACGCACACGTGCATCCCCTGCAGATACGGCAGTGACTGATCGAGGAGTCGCTTCAGGCAGTCGATCATCTGGGCACTTGAAACGCTGGGCTCCTTGTACAACTTTTTCAGAGAAAATTTCTTAATTGAAGAATGGATCAATTCATTTTCAATCATCTTTAACCTGAGATGGGAATGAGAAAGCTTTCAGAGCTTATGAAAGTAATGAAGCCCCTCAGAGTGTAAGTGAGGGTGGCTTGGGAAGGATCACAGGCCCGTCCCTGGGGGCTGGGAAAGGGCATCAAGAGCATGTGACCTGGCAAAAGCCACACGGTCTGGAATCAAACCCAGGTCCCGCCACTTAACGGTCTGCTTGGAATATGGTAAGGAAGTGGCATTGGTCAGAGGATCAGTAATGTACCCACTGACTTGAAAATACAGAGTGAAGCTGTTACCCCTTTGTTTGATTCCATTCAAATAAACATTGGTTAAGTGTCAGCTGTATACAGGGTGCTGTGCTCTGGAGGATCTAGCTGGTTCTCTCTGAGCAAGTGGAGGCTCCAAGAGGTAGGGAAGGCCCCTGTGTCCTAGGGAACATCTGGGAAAGCATGTCTTTGGGCCTCAGGCAGAGGGCCTCAGTCTCACTTCTGAGATGGAGGGTGGGCTCTATCGGCCTCCACAGGCCAAAGGGCCGGCTCCCTGGAGGCCTGAAGTCCCCTCTAATCTTGAGAGGCGGGGGGGGGGGGGAGAGACCCACCATGCAGGCTTTGGGGCTGACCAAGCAGCTGCCGGCGGTACAGAGCAGAGCTGACAAATACTTACTCCTCCTTCTTTTTCATGTTTTCTCTGGCTTGGGCCGCTTTGGTGAAAATGAACCATTGGAGGGACACGGGGTCGCACAGTGCTGGGATGTTGAAGTGGCCGAGCTCATGCAGGCTGGGAGCGTACCTATCACTGCAGGGAAATGGAGACCAAAGGCCTTTCAGACATGCTCCGGCTCCCATGCACAGCCCCAGCGCCTGTGCCACATCTGGCCAGCGGGCACAGAATCGTCCCCCTGAGCAGCGCCCTGATCCCATGTCCTCTCAGCTGCCCCAGCAATTGGAACATGGCACTCTCTTCCTTCCTGAGCATGAGCTGAGGAAACGCAAGGCTCACCTGTCCAGGATCATCTGCAGGCCGCGGAGACTGCGAGGGTGGAAAGGCAGCCGGCTCTTCAGAAGCCGGGAACAGAAGCCATCGAGGAGAGCGTAGTACTCCTCAATGGTCAGGGCTGGCTGCAGCTCTTCCAGGTAGACCACCTGGATGCCACCTAGCAGGTAGCTGATCTGGTCCTCCAAAAGCACCAGCTTCCTCTGCAGGGCAAAGTAACTGGGCAACCTTTCAAAGAGCTGTGGCCCAAAGAGGAGAAAGAGAGCTTTTCATCAAAGGCAACCAAGACGTGTAAAAACAATAAAATAAAACCATTTGTTTAAAAACACGGTTTAATTAATGGTTTAAAAAACAGAATGCAGGGAACTGGCCAGCAGCCAGTCCATGACAGTAGCCATTGTGAGGACCTTTGGATCCGAGCCCCAGAGAGGCAGAGCCGGGCTGGTGGGCCTGTGCCTGAGTAATTGTGACTTGCTGAAATGTGATTTAGCTCAGGAGGCTGAAAATGGGGAAAAGGTCACAGGAAAGAGAATCTGGATTCACACCCTCATCTTTCTGACTGATCTTCCCTGAGGAAGTGATGAGGAGAAAAATCTGTCCTGGTCAAAAGGCTAGTAGCAACTGCCAAAAAAAAAAAAAAAAAAAAAGAGAGAGAGAGAACCCCTAACTACTTTGCTGCGGTTGGGGTATTTTGGGGTGTCAATTCTGTGACCCCATTTGGGGCTTTTTTGGCAGAGATATGGGAGGGGTTTTGCCTTTGCTTTTCCACCTCATTTTACAGATGAGGAAACTGAGGCAGACAGGGTGCAGAGACTTGTCCTAGGTCAAACAACCAGGAAGTGTCTGAGGCTGGATTTGAACTCAGGAAGAGGAGCTTGATTCCAGATTTAATGCTCTGGGAAATGTGGTGCCCCCTAGTTTCCCCCTATAACTACCCTAGCTTCTGCCTATAAATTACTTGCCAAATCTTGGATTTTTTTGTTAAATAAATCATTCTGCTGTTTTCTAATCTAATCTGATTTAGGCCATTCCTGAAGGGTAATGTTTATATTCTCATGAGGAAAGTCCTTCTAGCCATCCGGTTCAGTTCAGGTCTTCTATTTGGAAGATGTCAAACCTGATCAGGAAGTTTGGGTAGCGGATGCAAGCCAATTGTTTCTAACGGTTTTAAGGGCAGTGCTCTCCTTTTGCTTTCGGGTTTTCCTTACTTTTGTCCAGTGGTGATGAACGTCCATAGTTCCGAGCATGATGTGGCCCGAGGCACTCATGCCTGAACGGTCCGTGAACACGACTGTGCAACCTGCCGACAAAACCAGAAACCCTTTAGCTCACCTGAGGCTGTGCCCTGAGTCCTTGGGTGCACTCTCCCCCTCACAGTAACCTTAGGCAGCAAGAGGACGTTACATGACCTGTGGTCGAGCGCAAAGGCTCTTGCTTTGAGCTTTTCCAGCAGAGACTGGCAGACTATGTTAAGACACCCACACAAGCCCCCAGGAATGGGAGACGCCCACACAAACATGCCCCCCTCCTCCCTGTGAGCAGGAGATGCCCGCAGACACACCTTTAACATTCTGTAGGACTTCCAAGTTGTGCTGGGCTAAGCGGCCCAGGCTGTGCAGCTGGCTACAGCGGTGAGCTATCCCCCAGCTCCTCTGCCACCTGCACAAAAGGGCACAGAGAGAACGTCACCAGCACATTTGAGGGGTCAGGGTGTGTAGGAGATGGCGACGCCTTGCCAGAGTTGCCAAGAGACCCCTTGAGAGGTATATGACTGGGGACTATCTCCCCATCATCACTGTCATGAGCCTTTGAGAAAGCAACCAAGGCGAAAGTCACGGACTTGGCCAACTTCCTGAATCGAGAAGGTGGCTAGGTTGAATGATCATGAATAAGCAAACTTATAACAGAGGTGTCTAAAGCAAGGAAGAAAAGTATTACAAATCTGACACGCTTTTTCAGGGCTGAGAGCATCAGCCAAGAGCTGCTCACCCCTGGGCTCACTGTGCCCATGACAAAGACTGGTTGTATGGTCTTGGGCAAACCATCTGACAGGAGCTATCTTAGGTGAGAAGTGGCAAAGCACAAAGCACAAACAGACCTGCACTTTATAAGCCCACTGCAGACAGCAGTCACTCTCTTTAACCTGGCTCCCTAGCCTGGGGTAGCTGAGCCAAGCTGATGAGAGGTAAGCCCAGAGAGGTAAGGAGTTTGGTAGTGAACACGTGGGTCTTCAGACCAGGTGTTCACTAGGGAGTTAACACGTCAGGGCATTATACGAGTATGTATAATAAAGGCTTTTAAGATTACATGTGGCTGTTCTTGAGTGCGCTACCGTTTATTAAACTATAGATTCAAGAAATCATGGCCAGAGACCTTTGAAGGCCTCAAGAGGAGGAGAGCTGGGTAGAGTTGATACTGCAAAGGTCAGTGGTCAGAGGTACTCTGTTGGGCGTAGGACAGACTGGTAATAGTAACTTCCAGGAGGGCATGTTATAGATCCAGTCTCTTCTCAATTGAAAATTATAATAAAACATTTCCTTGTTTTTTTTTTAGTACAATCATTTCATTTTCCTAAAAATCCCTGGCAAACATCATTAAAAAAAAATCTTAGCTAATAGAAATGAGTTTTTGATATAGAAAATCATTTTTATGTATACCATGTATTATTTTAGTCCAAATACAAGCTGCACTTTTTCCCCAAATCTGTATGTTTGTGGTCTACAACTGATTTTTTTTAAACTGTGTATTTCATTCAGAGACATTATTTATGATTTTAAAGGTATGTGGTTTCATATACCAGGATTTTCTATATTGAGATTAGTATAATGATCTGGCTTTTAAAAATATTTAAAATGTTTTTCAAAATTTAGAGGGAAAATTAAATCTGATGTTCATAAGTTTTGACTTGAATTAAATGTCTACTTACAACATTGTTAGTTCTTTTTAACCATAATGAAAGATTGTGATGTTATTTCCGCCCTCCTATCCAATGACAAAAATCACTCAGAAAACACTTTGGATGGCATTTGTTTTCTGCTTGAATGCTGGTAACTTAATATTGTAAAGACACAGCTTCAACAGTCAGGAAGCCCTGGCCCAAGCTGTTTCTGACACAATGGCGGTGCAACTCTAGATAAACCACTTAACTTCCACTCTCCAGACAATTCTCTCTGATCATAAATCGTGGTGAATTCATCATGTGCATGGGTGAAGGGAAGGCTCTGACTGGGAGTTCCTTACACCACAGAAGTCATAGGAGAATATCAGTTAACAACTTTCTCATTTGTAAACGTAGCTTAGGCCAATTTATTGTTGTTATGAGTAAATCGTTAACTGCTATTCTCCTCAAGCTAATATTGCTTTCAGGTCAGTTGGATTTGAACTTGGGTTTTCTTGACTCTAAGACCGGCTTGTTGACAATTACTCAGGGTTGGGATACAATTATCAGATACACCTCTGCAGCAGTGAGCCATTCCCCAGCTCCTCTGCCACCTGCACAAAGGGCATAGAGAGAATGTCACCAGCATATTTGGGGGTTGGGGCAGGCAGGAGATGGTGATGCCTTGCTAGAGTTGCCTAGAGCCCCCTTGGGAGGTGTGTGTACCATGGGACTATCTCCACATCAACACTGTCAAGAGCCTTTAAGAAAGCAACCAAGGAGAAAGTTACGGACTTGGTTGATTTTCTGAATCGACTGTGGGGAACCTGGTAATGTCCAAGGCAGAGATGTTTTTTTTGTTTGTTTGTTTGTTTGTTTTTTAAGGATGAGGTCTCCCTGTTTTTTGTCCCAGTGCAAGAGCAGCCACTACTCTGAGGCCTAATTCTGCTGGTGGAGGGCATGGGTGTCTTAGCTGGCTTCATTTCCAACCTGGTCCAGAGGCTCTCCTGGGGATCCACCATATTGGTATTGGGCTTAACTTCTGCCTTCCCCCTCAGAGTTCCCAAACTCAGGTGATCCCAGCAAACAAATACCTGCACTCACTTCACACACCAGTTTAAGATGCTGCAAGCTGAGCTTCAGCCACATGTGAACTGAGAAAGATCAGAGGAACAGACCAGTTTTCAAAGGAGAAATGAGAGACCAAAAAGCCAACAATTGCAAGATTATGGAAAAAAAACAAAGGAGTTTTGGAGAAAAACTTCTTCTGTTTCATTGACTACACCAAAGCCTTTGACTGTGTAGATCACAACAAAATGTGGCAAATTCTCAAAGAAATGGGGGTATAGATTTTCGTCTCCTGAGAAATCTATTGGCCAAGAAGAAATAATTAGAAGCGAATGCAGAAGAACTGATTGGTTTAGGATTGGAAAAGGAGGGTGACAAGGCTACATATTATGATCTTCTTTAACTTATAAGCAGAGTACATCTGGATGAATCAGAAGCCAGAATGAAGGTTGTTGGGAGAAATATCAACAGTCTCAGATATGCAAATGAAGCTTCTCTGATGGCAGAAAATGGAGAATTAAGAAGCCTCTTGAAGAGATTGAAAGAGGAGAGTGTAAAAACTCCCCCGAAGCTTAATATCAAAATGCAAAGATCTTGGCCCCATCGATCCTAGCGATCAGAAGGCGAATGGAAGCAGGGTCTGATTTTTGTACTCTTGGGCACTGCAGATGGCGACTGCAGCCATGAAATTAAAGACGCTTGCTCCTTGGAAGGAAAGTGATGGCCAATCTGGACAGCAGATTAAAAAGCAGACATCACCCTTGGCGACAAAGATCTGTATTTGTTCCTCTGGTTTGTTCCAGTGGTCATATCTGGCTGTGAGAGTTGGCCTGAAAGAGAGCTGAGTGTGACAGATTTGATGCTTTTAAATAGTAGTGCTGGAGACTTTGGTTAGTTCTTTAGACAGCAAGTCAATATTAAAAGAAATTAAGAAAGTCAAATATTGAAGCTAAAGTTTAAATATTTGGGCACATATGAGAAGACAGGACTCACTGACAAAGATCCTGAAACTGTAAAATTTGAAGGCAAAAGGAAAAGGGGACGGCAGAGAATGAAGTGGATAAAGCGTGTCATGGAAGGAATGAACAAGAGCATACACTTGGGAAGTATGCTATGGGCCCAGGCTGTAATGAAGAGCTGGAGATGACTGAACAACTTCACTAACACCACAAACGTGCTTCATATGTTCTTCTTCCCTTTCTTCCTCCTGGTGCTACACTCAGATCATGGTCTGGGCCCTGAATGGTTGTGGGACAGAGATTAATATTCTTGGTGCTTCCCAGGGAACCTATTGGTCCTAGAGATGGCTGAAATGGAGAAGCAGCGGGAGAGCAGTAAAGGGGGTCCTGGAGCACACCGAGTTTTTAGTCCAAGTGGGCATGTGAGTTGAACGGTTGAGCAGTAAACCTGGGCCCTGTCTTTCCAAGACCATGTGAGTTCTGTGCACTGGACATGTTGGCAGTGACGATAGGATATTTCTACTTTGCAAGGAGGCAGAACCAAACTAGGAGAGAGCAACAAATCTGGAGGATTGGGGGAGCTCTTTGGAAGGAAGAATAACATCCTTTCTTCCAATCCTAGGGCAGTAACAAGGCTAGAAAACCTTTTCAGTATGTAAGGAAGGGGTTAAAATGCCACTGAGACCCCTTCCCCTATGACTTTCTAAGTCCTCAGAGAAGTGGAACAATAGTGGAGAAGGGAAGAGAACTATCCTGGCTATCTATGGCATCTGCACTGGACAACCTAATGTTCTCCCTATATTCAGTGCATTGCCAGCTGGGTGCTTGCTAGGAAGCTGAGGGCCTTTGTCTTCTGGTTGTAGAGTCAAACAGTGATGCTTCCAGGCAAACCATGTATGCAGGAATGAGCTAAAGAGCTCAGTTATTTGAGTAGCCTCCAAGATGGAATCCGCTATGGAAGCCTAGAACTTTAGTCTTATGGGACAGGTCACAAGTTTTACAGAAGACAACATGGAAGAGTTGAAAGAGATTTGGGTTCAAATCCTGCTGAGGACCCGGGAAAGTCTTTAAGCCCCCCTTTTCCAATACATAAAATGGAGACAATAATACTCCTGGTCCTGGTTACATAGGAATGCTGAATAAAATAATTTGCCCTCCATGGAGAGGCTTTATGGCCCAATGGTTACAGCCTAACCTTGGCGTCAGAGGGGCTGAGTTTGAACCCAGACTTTAGTACCTGGGTGGTCCTGGGACCCCTACTTCTGCATATACAAAAGGGAGCTAAGAGAGACAGTCCTTCTTTCTGTCCCTCCTTCAGCTCTAAAATGACGAAAACACTTCAATGGAAGAAAGCCAGGTGAGGGGGCAGCACATGCTCAGTTTGGTTTTTGCAGCATTACCTGATATCTGCGAGCAGGAGTTGACGAGATAGTTCTTCTTTTAAACGGTTTAGTTCCTCTCTCAGTGGCAAACTATTGGCCAGCTTTTTAATGGCACTTTTTTCATTAGTATTTAACCAGGACCTAGAAAGAAAAAGAGGGAAGTAACCATTGGAATTGCCCATTTACTCCCACAGAATGCAAAACTAAAACTCCTATTATTTGAAAAATTATTTTATTCCCCCCCACCCAATTGCATATTAAAATGATTTCTAACTTTTTTTCCTAAAGTTTTGAGTTTAAACTATCCCTCTTCCACATAGTAAGCCATCTGATATGGCTTACTTATAATCTGGTATAGACCATTCACATGCAATCACGTAAAACATTTCCATGAGTCATTTTCTACAAGAAGTCTAGAACAAAAGAATGGGAGAAAAAAATGAATGGCAGGCTTCAGTCTGTAATTAGACAACAGCAGTGCTTTCTCTGGAGGCAGACATGCTGTTTCACCATGAGTCTTTTGGGGTTGCTTGGATCATTGTACTGCTAACAATAGCACTCATTCACAGTTCTTCACAGAACAAGATTGCTGTTGTACACAACGTTCTCCTGGTTCTGCTCGCTTCACTATGCATCAGTTCATGTCTTTCCAGATTTGTTCTGAAATCACCCTGCCTTGTCACTTCTTATAGCACAATAATGTTCCATCATAATCATATACCAAAACTTGTTCAGTTTCATCCCCTTAATTTCTAATTTTTAACTACCACAAGAAGATGTCATGTTTTTGTACAAATAGGTCCATTTCACTTTTTTTGATCACTCCCTTCCTCCTCTCTCTTTCTCCTTTCCTCCCATTCCCCCGTTTTCAACAGTGGTATTTCCTTTTCCCCCGCTGAATTTATTTATTTTATTTTTTATTATAGTTTTTTATTTACAAAACATACGGATGGGTAGTTTTTCAACACTGACCCTTGCAAAACCTTCTGTTCCAACTTTTCCCCTCCTTCCCCCCACCTCTCCCCTAGATGGCAGGTAGTCCAATACATGTTAAATATGTTAAAGTGTATGTTAAATACTATATATATATACATACACACATATTTATACAGTTATCTTGCTGCTCAAGAAAGATCAGATCTAGAAAGAAGGTAAAAAAACCTGAGAAGGAAAACAAAAATGCAAGCAAACAATAACAGAATGATGGAAATACTGTTATGGTCCACACTTATTTCCCACAGTTCTCTCTCTGGGTGTAGCTGATTCTCTTCATTATTGAATAAATGGAACTGATTTGGTTCATCTCATTGTTGAACAGAGCCACATCCATCAGAATTGATCATTGTATAGTATTGTTGCTGAAGTGTACAACGATCTCCTGGTCCTGCTCATTTCACTCAGCATCAGTTCATGTAAGTCTCTCTAGGCCTCTCTGAAATCATCCTGCTGGTCATTTCTTACAGAACAATAATATTCCAAAATATTCATATATTATAACTTATTCAGCCATTCTCCAGTTGATGGGCATCCACTCAGTTTCCAGTTTCTAGCCACTATAAAGAGGGCTGCCAAAAACATTCTTGCACATACAGGTCCCTTTCCCTTCTTTAAGATCTTTTTGGGATATAAGTCCAGTAGTAACACTGCTGGATCAAAGGGTATGCACAGTCTGGTAACTTTTTGAGCATAGTTCCAAATCGCTCTCCAGAATGGCTGGATGTATTCACAATTCCACCAACAATGCATCAGCGTCCCAGTTTTCTCACATCCCCTTCAACATTCCGCATTATCTTTCCCTGTCATTTTAGCCAATCTCAGAGTTGTCTTAATATGCATTTCTCTGATTAATAATGACTTGGAGCATCTTTTCATATGGCTAGAAATAGTTTCAATTTCTTCATCTGAGAATTGTCTGTTCATATCCTTTGACCATTTATCAATTAGAGAATGGCTGAATTTCTTATAAATTAGAGTCAATTCTCTCTTTATTTTGGAAATGAGGCATTTATCAGAACCTTTGAGTGTAAAAATGTTTTCCCAGTTTATTGCTTCTCTTCTAATCTTATCTGCATTAGTTTTGTTTGTACAAAACCTTTTTAATTTAATATAATCAAAATAATCTATTTTGTGATCAATAATGATCTCTAGTTCTTCTTTGGTCATAAATTCCTTCTTCTTCCACAGGTTTGAGAGGTAAACTATCCTATGTTCTTCTAATTTATTTATGATCTCGTTCTTTATGCCTACATCATGAATCCATTTTTGACCTTATCTTAGTATACAATGTTAAGTGTGGGTCAATGCCTAGTTTCTGCCATACTGGTTTCCAATTTTCCCAGCAGTTTTTTAAAATTAATTTTATAATTATACATTTTTTGATAGTATATATGCATGAGCAATTTTTTTACAACATTATCCCTTGTATTCATTTTTCCAGATTTTCCCCTTCCTCCTTCTACTCCCTCCTCTAGATGACAGGCAATCTCATACATTTTACATGTGTTACAGTATAACCTAGATATAATATATGTGTATAAATCCAATTTTCTTATTGCACGTTAAGTATTGGATTCCAAAGGTATAAGTGACCTGGGTAGATAGACAGTAATACTAATATTTTACATTCAATTCCCAGTGTTCCTTGTCTCCCAGCAGTTTTTTATCAAATAGTGAATTTTTATCCCAAAAGCTACGGTCTTTGGGTTTGTCAAACACTAGATTGCTATAATTATTGACTATTTTGTCCCAACAGTGGTATTTCTGTATCAAAGGGCATGTATAGTTTTACAGTCTCTAGCCATGGTTCCAAATTGCTTCCCAGAATGGTTAATTAGTTTACAACTCCACCAATACATTAATATCCTAGTTTTCTCACAACTCCAACCAACATTTACCAATTTACTTTCTTGTCATATTAGTCAATCTGATAGGAGTGAGGTGGTACCTCAGAGTTGTAAAACTCCTAATTGTTTAAAAAAAAAATTTGGGATTGTAGAGTTAAAAGCAGTCTCAGTTAAATCAAACTTTGGTGAATATATTCAAATTTCTATTAAGATCATGTTATTAAAAAAAAATCACCAAACTCCTATCTTTCCACATTATCATTTGAGTTTTCAGCACTTTTCAAATTTCCTGCCAAGTCTTTCCTCCTGTGCTTCAGATACTCCCATGGGTTTGCATTCTTCTCCCTGATCAATGCAGACTATTGCAGCTCGACCTCCCTAGGTAAAATAATCACTTTTATAAAAGAATGGCTGTCACAGCTTAAGAAGTTTGGGGAAAAAAAAGCCTTTGTTAAGAAACTTTTTTTCTGAAAATATGTCCATGCCACAATGCTGATAAGCCATGTGACTTCCAGAGAGAAGTGAACCTTCACTCGGGTATCCGGGCTGCTTTCTCTTGGTCCGGCTCTTCACCTTATCTGGCTGTGTGCTGTTTAACTTATTTTCAATTTTGATTCTTTTGTGCTGGGCACAAAATACACATATTAGAAGCATATAAGCTGAAGGCTGAATGATGCAGCCAGCTAGAAGGAATGCCTTACTTAATTTGTCTTGAGCTGTCACAAATGCACAGCAAGGGTTCTGGTCTAATCACAGCTCTGGAGACCTAGAAGCTCCTCATTAACCCCACTGTCCTTCTCCAGTCCATGCTCCTCTAAAACCCCTCAGGATGTCAAATAGCCCTTAGGCCATGATGATCCATGATTCCTATACCAGAACAGCCTGAGGATTCCCAAAACCTACCCTCAAATTGCTGGAAGAAGGCCTTCCTTAGAAGAAAGGCTTCTAAAGAACAACAAATTCAAATTCATTTTGAACACTATTATGTGCAAAGCACAGTGGCATTTAAATTGAGAAAAAAATCTAAACAGAAACATTAACTTTTATTGTCTATGTTATGTTAAATAAATAGGAAGCATTTTTTTTTGGTCTAGATAAAACAATTTACTTTCTGAGCATAAACTAAATAAACAGTATCCTCTTGTTCCTACTACTGTAGGACTTTAAAAAATGAAAATGCCCATCATGGCCCAATGCCTGCTTGGAGAGTGAACTGACTCCTCCCTTAATTTATCTGACTGAGTAAGGCTGGGTGCTTAGATGCTAAAAGTCTGGGAAATGGAAGAATGGCAACATCCAACCAAGCTGAAGATTTTCATTAGCTCTTAGCTAATAAAACATCAGCAGGAATCCCGTTACACTCCAATATGAGAAGATAGGTGGTCAGAACCAAGCTACATGAAACTGAAATGATAGAAATGTTAAGACTCAGACCATGCACAAGGTGACAGGGCTCCAGAATCACTGATGCCAGTCATTCCTCACCACCCACTCTACCATGGTCACTTATGGCATGGTGGTAGCCGATTAGTTATTCTTCCATCACTTTCCATGAGAGTTTTCTTGGCAAAGATGCTGAGGTGGGTGGCCATTTCCTTTTCCAGCTCATTTGACAATGAGAAAATAGGGTGAGGTGACTTGTCCAGAGTCACACTGCTAATAAGTGTCTGGGCACAAGAAAATGTGTTATGTGTTATAGCCAAATACTCTTTGGAAGAAGCTGTTACTGTGGCAGTGGGCCAGCATTTTATCCTAAGCAGCATGATTAAATTATCTGAGTAGTTGATCAAACTCTAAATGAAAAATGGAACTGTGGTTCTCACTACACATCTAAGAAGAGAACAGAATGTGCCCTCCTGGAAATAGTGGCCCCACCCTGAGAAAAAGGACAGACCTTCCTTGGGAGTTTCAGGGTTTTGTTTCCAAGTATTGCCCTGAATGGGTACCATTGGCATGGGGCTCCAGTGGCACATGGTGCCTGCCCAGTGCACAGCACTGGATTACCAGCCAAGGAGCTGAACTGCACCAAATGTACATCGATCCCATTCACTCTACACTAATTTTTCAGCTTTCTGGGAGAGAGAGGGAAGAAAAGTCTTAGACCTTCAGAGAAGAAAGCCCATCCATACTGTGGGCTTCATAGAGAAAAGACATGGAAGGACAGGTAACCCTCCTAGATACTTCTCTCTCCTCCTCTCTTCCCTTTTTTCTCTCCTTCCTATTGGCACAGAAGGGTGAGGTCTGCAGAGAGCTACTGGCCTGGGACCGAGATGCTGGACTTTACACCCTTCTAAGCTCAACCCGATCGCTCAATTGGGCACCAGCAACGTCAAGAAAGTGTTACAGCAGCACACAAGCCGACAACCATAGCCAGCGACCACTCACTTCCTCTGACTCTTCTCCTTTGCCCTGGCTGGCTCTCAGTGTCCCCGGCCCAATGTGGTCCTCTGCTTGTCTCCGGTACCTTACTTGGCCATTTTCTTCCTACCTCAACCCAAATTCCCTGAGAACTGATTGCCCAATTAAAGTGCTATGTCCTACTATGTGACTAAGGTCCTACTACGTGACCAACAGAATTAATTAACCCCCCTCAAAGGGGCCTGCACTGTAAAAAGGGCCTAGCCGGCCTAAATGAAGTTGTAAAACTTCCCAAAGAGATGTACAATACACTGTCTCGGCTCAGCACTCATTCATCCTTATCTTCTGTCTGTTTGGGGTTACCCTCCAACCTTATTCTAAACCTGACCTTTGTCCTTTTCCTCTGAGCCTCTCTTGAACAGTTATTTGTATTTATGCCTTTTCTCACTCTCCAGAGAGATCAGGCTCTTCAGACACTTCCACTTTCTAATCTGTCCATCTCACCCACAGTAGGCAGTTTAAAATGATGCATTTTATCAAACACAGAGACCCTTCAGAGCTGCCATCAGATCCCTCTGGCCCCTCCCAGCCACAGATAAAATAAATGGTGCATTAACTTCAAAGTCTCAACCATAATTCAGGCCAAACTAAAAGGAACGAGTGATCACAAAGGTGGTCTCAGAGTGGAAAAGGAGGCATTTTCACCTCAAAAAGCCTCAAATTGTCCACACTTTGGACCAGGAAACCTTTCTGGTCTTGCATCAAATGGCGGACCAACGGGCTCTAACAGTCCTTTGTACAAAGGAATGAAGCAGAGACTACCTGGGCTCATGTAGAACAGGAAACCAGCCTTCCTCCCACATGGAGCTTTGTGTTCCATTTCAGGATCTTTGCCCAGCTAGCCTCCTCGAGGCCGAACTCCTGCTTCTCTTGTCTCTTCAAGGCTGAAGTCTTCCCCATCAGATTTGTCTGGGGGTTCCCTCTTTCTCCCCCCCCACTCCCGCCTGAAAACAACCTCCTCATGGCCTTGTCACCCCACTGAGATGTGTCCAGATGGCCTCTCCTTTCCCCTTGATGGGAGGAACTGGCTCACTGCTGTCCCACCTTAGGGAGTACGACTACCTGTCCCAAGATAAGGAATGAAACGACCAATCCTTCTTCACAATCCAAGTGTCTGCTAGGAGCTGCCCGGAAATTGGTTAATGTGTAATAATTAGCAAAGGTTCGGATGTCAAGCTCATGATCGATTGAATTAGCAGATGGCTTCCTGGAGTTGGATGCTGTCTGTACAGGCATCTCTCCCAGAGGAAACTCTCTTTAACAAGACCTGGCATTCCTGTGGCGGGCAGAGATGAAGTGCAGGGTCACCTTCCAGGACGTGTTGGGGAAGGGGGATGACATATTTAACCTTCTAAATGACATGATCGCCCTCAAGAATTAACTTGTGTTTGAAACAGGAAAGGAACCTTTGCAGAAATGAGACATCTGGGTAGACAAGTAGAAACATGCAAAACGTTCTGGTGTCAAGTCACGGGGTGTCCTCAAAGTCTCAGAGCAGCCTGAGCTTTTAAAATCTCCCAAGGACTTTTGGGATACCCCACATTTCCTGAGGGTCATTTTTTTTTATAGCAAATTAAAAACTTTATAAAGAAACTGTTCCTGAGGAAGCTTGTTGCTATCCTGTGCCGTGGTCGCTGCCAGCCTCTGCAGACCTCCACCTTGGGAAGATCATCACCTTCAAGAGACTGCTGCCCGCTTGGTTAGCCATTCTGTGTACAAATTCTAGTACGAGGTAAGAAATCTTAAGGGAAAATAAACTTCAGAAGGGCATCAAGAAGGCAGCCGAATACATGACATGCCAGATTAAACAATGCTGATGTTTCTTCCTCAGCCTTTGTGCGTGGGGTCACTGAGTTCTTTCTTACTGGTCTCCAGTTCAAACTCTGGATCAAAATGGCAGACTCCTGATGTTATCCAACAACGCTCTTCTTGGGCAGCTCACCTTGGGTCAGTTTCCATCAGAAAATCTGTTCTACATTTTAGCCTGACTCATTCCTCCTGACCTATGGGCCTTTGAGCTCAACATCAGAGAGTCTCATGGATACCCATGGGAGGTTTTGCATTCCCTCATGTAAGTAGCTCTGCTTCCCATCCCTATCTCATGACCCCTGGTCCTATATCTCCAGCCATGCCTTTTTTCTACCCTTCTTCTCTGTAGCTCTGCTGACTGCCAGTTAACTCCTTGACCATCATTAAATTCACATTTCAGTACCCACATCTTCCCCAAAAATCTTAGAATGATTTTGTTTGTGGCAGAAAATCATGCAATTATGCCCAACATCATGAGGAACCAGGGAATTTCATGGCAGCCACACCTGTGCATTTACATTTTTATGAATCTAATCCAAGAGGCAGAATGGTTGGAAGTCTGGGAAATACAGAAGACAGAATTAGGAACATCTGGATTCCAATCCAGTCTCTGAGACTTCCTAACTACGTGACTTTGGCCAAGCCTCTTAATCTTTGCCAGCCTCAGTTTCCTCAACTATGAGATGGAGATAATATACACCTTCCAGTTTTGTTGGATGAATAAAGTGAGAGAATATTTTTAAAGTGCTTACTACAGCTCTTAGCAAATAGTAAGTGCTTAATAAATGCTCACGAGTCCTCCCTTCCTCTCTCCTTCCCTCCTCTTAATAGTCCCCTTCTTAATTCAGTCTTACTCTTGGTAAGCTGGGATCTGTGAGGAGCAGATGAGCAAAAAGAATTTGAAAAACAGCTGATCTGTTGGCGGGTTGTAAAGCATTGCCTTCAGTATTTCTGTTAGAACGTGGATGCCAAAGAATATTACAGGGAATCTCTTTATACCGGATACCAAGAGTGATACTTTTGATTGTGTGCCACTGATCAGTTCCAAAAATAATTTGCTCCAGCAATAGTCAACTTAAAGACTGCCAAGGTGAAAACTGGTATTATTTTTTTCTTTCATTAAAGAGGCAGATTTCAAAAAGTTGGCAGAATCCTTTCCTAGAAACTTTTAAGAAACTCTCTTGGAAAAGAAATTCTTACCTTTTTGTGTATTTGACATTATCAGAACTATTAAAAAAAAACCCACTTTAATTTGACTTATCAAAGTTGTCAAATAATAATAAAAAAGGTTATAATACTAAACTTTTTTGTTGTTATTTAACTGCTATCCTTCTGGTAGATGTGTCATGTGTCTTATAAACATAAGCTTTTCAAAAGAGCCAAGCGAAGTCAATTTCCAAAAATAATTAATGTTCAGGAAATATTCCCTAAATGATTCTTGCAATTTGAAGAAGAATAAGTTATGAAAGATGGAGACTGATGAGGCTTTGAATTATATATCATTTCAAAAATAGTGTTACTGGATGAAGAAATTAGTTTGAGCCTATTTTTAGTAGTTTTCTATAAAAAAAAGATTTTGAGATATGTGCTACAATGGCAGCTTAATTAAGTAAAAGCATTTACATACATGAGAGAAGTTTCCATTCTTTGGACTTTTTCCAGTTCTTCTTCAGGGTCCTTGAATCCAGTAAAGGAGTAGTAAGTCTTGTCCCATTTAATAGGTCTGTCAAATGTCCTTTTTGCCCCCTTGGGGGCTTCGGAAGCCACATTAGCACTCAAGCTTCGGATGTGCTTAGTCGATAAGCTACAGGAGTTGAGGATATTTAAGACGGTGCTCAGGAGATCTCTACTATGCAAAGTCAAAGTGACAGCTCGGAACCCTAAAAAATGGAATCCCATGACAATTAATTTTGGGTTCAGTTTAATATCACCAAGGTAATCTTTCCCATTCAAAACATATTAAAACGAATATATATGTTCTATACAGTTCAGAAGATCTAAGTGTGTAATGAAAAATTATCCTTAATTACTTTAAAATTAAATTTTTATAATGGCAAAATATTAGTGAAAAAACAAAACCTTTCACCCCTCCACTCTCAATATGCCTGTCTGTGTACTCCCTTCAACCTCTCTTTTAGTTTCGTCGCTACTATGCAAAATTGAGGGTTGGTACATCCTTTATAGTAAAGGGCAGTAGAAGAACATGACACCTTAGAAATTAAGGGTTACCAACCCCAGTCAGTGGATCAAGTTTAGGGTCAGTCTCCATAGCCCCAGTCACAGGAAAATTGTCCTATGAATTAGAATTTCACGGAAGACCTTCTCAGGGGCCATGAATCCTGGCAGTCTGAAGAACAAAAGCCAGCCTCTCTCTTTTAGAAAGAATTTCAGAGAAATTATGTGGGGGCACACTTAGCATGGGAAACTAAGTTTTCTTTGTGTAGTGGGACAACATTCCCTCTGACCTCATACTTGCTTTCCCACAGGGCCAGGGTCTGCTGTATCTATGTCTGATTGATTATCATGATTTTTGAATCTGAAGACATGATTAGTCATCATCTTCTTGAGCCAGTCATTGATTTTAAGTCTGCAGTTATTAAATGATTAATAAGAAGCTTATTTTCTAGAGTATGTCTATAGAAAAATACATGGATCCCTCAAATCCTCAGTGGTAAAACAAATGCAGGATATAGCTTGGGACTCCAAGGGACACAATTAAGGCACATAAAATGTTATTTTTCCCTCTACTTTAGAGCTGCTTTATTCCATTAACATCTGAAAATTATATTTGGCATTACTAATATCCTGAGGCTTTCGATTCCTCATTATCTAAATCCAATTTTTATTTCTCTGGATCTTGGTGGAAGGTCTTAAAGATTCCTTGAAACATCCAGGAGAATAGGGCAGCTGGATAGTGCAGTGGACAGAGCACCGACCCTGAAGTCAGGAAGACTGGAGTTCAAATCCAGCCTTAGACCCTAGGCAAGTCACTTAATCCCAATTGCCTTGAAAAACAAAAAGAAATATTCAAGAGAAGATGGGTTAAGTCTTGTCCAATCAAAGGCATGACGTTCCCTTTCTGTGACTTTGATGGTTTTTATCTTGAAGATTTTAAGGAGGGGAGAGAGGTCGTGGGGACAGACAATGGCCCTGGAATGGAGAATGTGAAGGAACTAGAGAAATCTGCCTACAATCTCTTAGAAACCTGTGTTATCCTCTTCCCATGCCTCCATATGCATAGTTATGTGAATTCTGCCTAAAAGAGAAGAATTGGGCTTTGGAAATAACAAAACTATTAAAATTAAAAATAAATGTCACTCTCCATCAACTTACACAGCACTTTTCTTAAGAGAAACCTGCATATATAACAGTTGGTGATGGGCAAAAATCAGGGTTCTTTTAAAGATGATTACATTTTCTCTGTGGTGACCCTGACCTAGCTAGGCTGGGCCAGTGCCAGGGCAAGGGCAGCCACAAGTCTGACCACATCCCTCTTTTTTTTCTAGCCTAGTCATAGTAGTAAAGCACAATTCAAATTCTCTGTTCATATTCTCCAATCCTTTCTTAAACATCAGAATGACTGACATCATGCATCTAAGATATAAAAGGAAAACTGTCCTGCATTCTAGCAAACAGAAAATCTTCAAAACCCCTGAAGCATGTGGTCTAATCTTCCATATTCTAGACAGGTGGCCACCTCTAAAGTCGGCAGAGAATCCTGCTCTGGGGATTCCAAAGCTAGTGGCCACTGGGCTCGGTGAGCCACCTTACTTTCCTAGGACAGAGGCTCTTTTCAAAGATTCCTCCCCACACATTTATGACTACTCTATACAAGGAGGGTGAACCGTGTCGGAAGCATCATACAAACAGACAAGGCACCTAGAACATTCAATGATTCGTGGCCATCCGAGGATGTCTGCTCAGTTTCTCTCACATAAAAAGTAAGCTGAGTTGGTTTCAAAGATTTGAAGCCCGGTTTCTGGAGGTTTTCCAAGTAGGCACTTAATTTCTTAAGAGAATTTTCGTTGATTTCCTGGCGGACAAAAAAAAGTAGTCACATATACAATGATGTGAAACAATAAGACACTGCTATTTGTAAACATTAGGTGAGGCTGTAAATAATTTTAAAAATTTACTATCTATGTAATAGGGTACTAAAATCTGAAAACGAATTGAGGGGCTTATTAAAACTGACTTTTCCTCTTTTCATGTGTTTCTTTGCATTTCAGTGTAATTCTCTGACTTCTGGGGCTGGCAGCACAGCCAGTGGCAAAGGCACAGACCTGGAAGTACACTGTGTGTACCTGGTTCTCTTTTACTGGGCAGTCCAACATCTGCTGTCCAAGGTGCTGGACTGGATGGACCTTTCCTCCTACATCTTATGCAGTCAGTGAGGCCAGCCCAGAGTACGTAAAGGATGAAATCAAACCCAGGCTAGCACTTCTAATAATATGCATGTAAGTCATATATGCACCAAGGGCAAGCTCTAGATTCTGAGTTCTAAAGAGACTGGCGGCAATCTGGGATGCTTTATTCTCTTAAAGACAAACAAGGCAGGCGGTCTGGGTCTGGCTCGCTGTATTCCTTTCCTTGGGAGGATGGGGAAGAAGATTTCAACTGGGGAGCTTGATGCATCTGCTGCTTCCCTTGGCTCAGTCTAAGAGTGAACATGTAAGATCCTGGAAGGGTGGAAAATCTCTTTAGAGAAGATGTCATCAAGATCTCAAGTCCATTTAAAAAAGCAAGCATGGGCTAGGGCATGAGGCTGGTGGGGCAGTCACTCACTTATGGGTTCCAAGTTTCTCGCTGTTTTTATGATCTAATAAAAAAATAGTAAAACATTTCCAAGAGAACAAATTATTTATTGTCACATCTGAGAGATGAGCTATGGGTAATAAATTTGTCAATCAATTAACCGTGATTTGTTTTAAAATAACAGTGTCAAAAACCACACTCAAAGCATTGGCACTGATTTATTTTTAACTGGGAATTGTATTTTTTCTCTTTAGCTAATGACAGTTTAGATTTTCAACAGAGTTTTAAAAGAAGCAAATTTGCTCTTTCACAGTCAGTCACTCTCAGTGATCCTCAGTCAATCGGCAAGCGTGTATTATGCAACTCCTATGTGCCAGGCGAGCTGGGGGTACAGAGACAAAAGTGGAATAGTCCTTAATCCTCAAAGAACTCCATTCGACTGGGGGAGACAACATGTACACATTTCATTATTTGCAGAGTACACACAAAATGAATACAATGTAATTTGGGGAGGACTGGCAGTAGCAGCTGTGGAGATCAAAAGCAAGTTCAGAGATCAGAAAGGCAGAGGGGAAGAAGGAGAGCCCTCCAGGGACCAAACTACAAAGAGGGAGATGAAATCTCTTGTGTACAGAACATCCAAAAGTCCACAGGGCCAGACTGCAGTGTAAATGGAGGGAAGTCACAGGCGGGATCTCTGCAGAGGAGACTTAGAGCTTTTTATATTAGACAGGGGAGGTCCAGGACAATTTCTGGTGGCCCGTGGAGCATGGCCTGGTGTGGAAAGACTGGAGGCAAGGAGACAAAAGGGTCACTGCCAGGAGAGGTGGTGAGGGTGGCTGATGGGCTGTGTGTGTCTGAGTTCTGAAGATGGATAGGATGGGATCTGGTGACCATGTGTGAGATGGAGGAGCATGGAGTTGAGAGGGACCATCAAGGCTGAGAACAGGTGAGTTTAAGGAGGATGATGTGACAGCAGCAAGTGGGAAATCAGCAAGGGTCTGGGAAAAGAGAATCGGTTCTGCTGGGCCACGTGGAGATGGAGATGCTTCCAGCACGTGGAGTCTACAAATACCTTGGTGCCTCTGGGATGGGGATGGGGCCCTCAGGAGAGACCAGTTAAGAAGGGTAAAGGAGTCCCAGAAGAATGTCTTAAAGCACTTCTAGACCTTCTCTCCTCTGGTCCTCACCCACCTTAGGCCATCTTCACATATAAGAAAGAAGGCTTAGAGGAGGTAGGAGGCCCACCCCAGGGTCCAGGGTGGGATTGGAATCCAGATCTCTCTAATTCTCTGCACTATGACATGCTACCTTGCCACGGGTATGCGGGTTCTATGACAAAGGGGAAGACATCTTGAGATATTTGTTAAAAACCGTGCACTGACGACACACAAAACGACGGCCCCCACAGGCATCATCAAGAATGGACTTGACAGAGTGTCCCAAAAGTCTTAGTGCTGCTTGAGGCGGATAAAAACTTCCAGCTGCACTGAGACTTTTGGGACACCTGCACTCAGGAACACCAATCTGAGAGATTTTCAAAATTCTCCATTTTTCTTCTAAAAATCAATACACAAAATGTAATTGTAAGTAAAATTCGAATTAGTTTATTACAATTTAAAATTTCATCATCATACGCTTTCAATTAGGTACAAAAGAATTATCCCAGCCCAATGGACAAACCCAAACCGACCCCCCTTCCACAGCACATTTCACTAGGCCTGGTCACACCCAACAAACACCAAGGGGACCAAAGTACAAGGACAAATGCTCACCCTCTCTCTGGGATGCTGTCCAAAGAAATCTGGGTGCACTGCAAAATAGAAAGGTCTCAGAGCATTTACGGCCTCAGCTCCTGAGAGAGTTCTCGAGTGAAGAAGCCAGAGGGGTAATATTTTCTCTAGACATAACCTTATAGGTATATAAAAAAGGTTTTGTTATCCATTAAGGCATAAAGAAGAATAAAAGTAAAGGTACAAAATGATTCAAATAGATATGATTAAAATAGAACACTATTTCTGGGTAATATAACTTCTAAGAGAAGTCCAAGTAAAGAATATTCTTTTCTGAAATCTATGGTAAGCTTGACAAGATCCTCCAAACTGAGTTGACGTTCCCCTTGAGGCCCAAAGACATCAATGGTATGAGGAGGAAAGCATAAAATAAGATTGGAAAATATGGTGTGGGACTAAGAAATGAGAGACCAAAGCCTGGTACATTACCCAGAAGACTCAAACCAGTCTACCATCCCTTTCTTCAAAAAAGAAAGGTGAAAGGCATTGGACGTAGCAAGTACTGAACAACATCACTGAAAAAGACTATATTGTAACAGCACAAAAATTATTTTGGAATCAGCTGTTTATATGGTCACGTTGTCATCATACTGAAGGTCAAAATTAGAATCAAATGGAAAGAGTTTTAAAAAATGAGAAACCACTACAAATAATTACAACTACTACAATGTGAGTTATTATAAGGTGTAAACAGATGACAGAAAAAAAACAAACAAACAAAAAAGGAAAATAAAGCTACAGATGCTGATTTGGATTATCACCATTTCTTAGATGAGCAAAATGGATATAAGGTGTCCAAATGTTGCTACAAGATGTCCAAAAGAGCCCAAAAACTGCTTCAACCACAAATGGGCAACCTTGTCACTAAGTAGGAACAGGAGGAATTTCCTTGATGGCAGGGACTAAATCATTTTTATCTTTGTACCCCCTGATACAATACTTGCCAAAGCAGTGCTTAGTACATAGCTGGTGCTTAATTAATGCTTCGTGATTGATTCATTCCATTAAAAAAAATCTCACTTCTCAAATGGAACACTAAAGGCAACATTGGCTTCCATTTCAAGCTCATCTATTAAAATATGATGGTGGCAAGGCCCGTTTTTCTGAATGGCAAGTCTGGGGCACACAACCTTCATGAGGGCCGTGGCCCCTCCTCCCTCGACCCTACTGCAAGCTTGACTCCCCTTGGGGTGACTCCATCTCCTCACCAGCCACTCCACCTCTAGCTTCTCTCTTGGCTCCCATTTCACCAAGGCCCCAGGTCTGAGGAACCCATATGTCTGATTCCTTCCTGGTTTCTGGTTCCCTTTACTCGTTGTCTCCTCCATTAGAAGGCAGGGTCTTTGTCATGTCTGACTCTTTGTGACCCCATCTGAGGTTTTCTTGACAAAGACAGTGGAGTGATTTGTTATTTAGGAGGAAATTCCATTTGACAGATGAGCAAACTGAGGCAGACAGGTTTAAATGACTTGCTCAGGTTACACAGGGAGTAGGGGTCTGAAGCCAGGTTTGATTAACAGGGTTAGTGTTCAGTTCTCTGTCCACTACCGCACCCCGATGCTTAACAAACGCATCATCTGTCATCAGTCTAGATGATTATAAGTGATGTTTGTTTCACAAAGTACTTTTTCCCTGTATGCTTTTCATAACCAAGCGTTTTAAGTGTCAGTATGTTTTTTCCTTCTAAGTCTCTGGAGGGATTTCCAAAGACTTGGCCAGTCTTAGATGCCTTTTTGCTTTGGCTTGCTTTCCCCTCAATGATTTGAAATTTGAAAAACAATTGTAAGTTAGCTAACATAATGAAATTTATTTTAAATATTAAGACAAATTTGACAGCCAATCTTACCTCCTTATAGGTCTCAAGTGGAAAAACATCTCTATATGCTGCTGCAAAGCAACTTCCTGGAATCCATTAATCACTACAAGAATGAAACATAATAGGAAGAGAACAACATTAAAAACAGAGTACACGAACTTTTTCATCTTTTACAAAGGAAGTGGAAATTTTCTTAAAATAATATTGCCTAAGAGTAATACTATAATATCTAATGACAACAATATTAAATTGCTCTAAAGAAAATCCCCTCAGAACTTTGATTCATTATTAGGATAACCTTTTAAATATTCCAGTTCACTGAAACATTTCACCACAGTGACTTAAAAAAAAAAAAAAGATATTGTGATTTTAAAAATTCATGTAATATGTTCCTGGAGCCTGTTTGTTCATTCAGATTTGAATTCATAATTATCTTATCATTCAAAATTAATGTCACACTGCAGACTTCCTTATGCGACATTTATGTTCATGCTCATGAAATCCCAATTAAGGGTCTTCACAACTGATGACTTAGGCAGAGAGAGTGAGGCTGATTTTATGTAACTCTGCTTTGCTCAAGTGCAAGTTAAAACATTACCCATGATGTCATTTATTATTTCTTTGAAAATGAAGGATGAATAATTTTTTTATTTTTGATGAGGAAATTGGGGTTAAGTGACTTGCCCAGGGATATACAAATAATAAGTGCTAAGTGTCTAAGGCTGGATTTGAATTCAGGTCCTCCTGACTTTGGGGCTGGTACGCAGAACAACATTTAAGGGTAACAGGAAAACTGACAATTTTTAAAGGCATCTTTAGGTGATTTTAAAAAAATCAAATCAACAGGCATTAATTCAGTTACTACTATATCCTACTCATTGGAATAAGACCTGGGATACAAAAAAGGGCAAAAACCAGTCCTTTCTCAAGGAGTTCAAAGTCTACAAGGAAACAACATGCTTTGTACAAATAAGAGAGATACAAGACAAAACAGATAATTTCCAATGGAAGGCACTGGGATGTAGCAGGCCTAGGAAGAGTGTCTCGTAAAAGGAAGACTTCAGAGAGCCAGATAAGCCAGGAAGCAGAGAGTAGGAAGCATGGGGAAAGCCCAAGCAAACACTAAGAGCTGGGAGACGGGAGGGCCAGGTGGCCAACATTATGGGACTGGGAATATGTGGAAGGGAATGAGACGGAAGCAGATTGGAAAAGGAGGAAGGGAATGGTTTGTGAGAGGCTTTAAAAACCAAACACAAGAGTTTACATTTGGTCTAGAGGTGATAGGGAGCCCCTGGAGTTGATAGAATGAGTGAGACAAGGTTAGCCCTGGGCTTAAGGAGATCTATTAACGCCCAAGTGGATGATGGCCTGTGGTGTACTCTGCAACAGTTCAGGAGGGAGGTGATGAGGGAGGAAACAGCAGTGTCAGAGGAGAGAAGGGAGCATAAAAGGAAGAAACTACAAAATTAGCAACTGACTGGATAGTGGAAGAACCAGAGAATGAAGCACTGAGGGCACCATCGAGGTAAAGGCCTGGATGATTGGGAGGATGCTGGTGCCCTGACAATGACAGGGAGTTAGGAAGAGGGAGAGTACAGTGAGGAAAGATAAGGCAATCCTTTCCCATCTGGCTCCTTTGCTGCTCTTCATGATTGCCAAAGATGAATTGCTTCTAAAACTCTCCCTTCCTCCCCTCATTTCCCAGCCCAGCTCCATAAATGACTTTATCATCCCTCAACGCCACCCTCCTCCATCCCCATCCTTTTCAGCTCCCTTGTATGTGCTGTCTACCTAGTGAGGCTGTGAGCTCCTTGAGGGCGGGGATCAACTTAGGCCTTTTTTGGTATTCCAAGTACTTAGCACAGTACTTGGCACATAGTAGGTACTTAAATGTTTACAGATTCTGACTCCGAGTTCCATAAACTCACACCGAGTTTAACTGTCATGAGGCATGCAGTTCCAAATATCCAACAGGCAGATTTGAGAATCATTTGCACAGACAGTAATTCTCTAGTGAGATTACCAAGTAAAATTGTAGAGAGGGAGAAGAGAGAAGGCTTCAGGACGGAATCCTGAGGTGCACTGATGGCTAACGGACATGACCTTGATGCAGATTCTGCAAAGGAGACCAAAGAAGCGGTCAGAGAGGTAGGAGGAGAACCAAGCAAGAGCATCATCATCAAACCTTACAGAGAAGATGGCATCGAGGGGAAGTGTATGACTGAATGTTCAAAGGTGCGGGGAGCTCAAAGAGGGTGAGCCCTGAGAAAAAGTTATCGGACTGAGCTCAGAGAGGGCAGGTTTGGTTGAACTAAGTGATAAAACCGGAAGCCAGACTAGGAAGAGTTTAGAAGTGAATGAGAGGAAGGGAAGAGGAGCCGTCCATCACAGCCTGTCTTTTCTCTGAGAGAAGGTATCAAGCTTCTCTAGCAAGTAATCCCCTCCTCCATGTGTTTTCTGTTACACCAGGTTTTGTGTGGTAGAGCAGAGAGACAGGAAGCTTTGGGTTGAGTGGCAATGTGACTTTGCAGATGTCCCTTAATCTCTTGGTACCTGCAGCAGAGCTAGACCTGTAGCTGCAGAGAAGGAGGGTGGTCTGCATTGGCAGCCGATGTCTAAGAGCCCCTGGCACTTTCTCCCTGTGGACTCCCTTTATCTTTCTGAATCCTGGCTGCCCTATCTGTAATATGGGGACCAAGGTTTGCCATACTCAAGTTATAGGGTGGCCGAGAGGCTTATGTGAATGAGGGCATGCACAAAGTTCTCTGCAGAACGTTAAGGTGACTGGTACAGATCAGAGCAGTTCTTATTCTACTAACCAATCAATCCACAGCCTTAAGACAGGCCTGAGCCAGGCACTGTGCTAGCCCTGAGGACACAGAGGATTAATTCGTCTCTGCTCCTGAGGCAGCTCCATTTGAAGGGGGAGACAACAGCTAGAGAACAAATCTAGCAGCTGGAGCAGATGGCACAAAAGGGTGCACTTAGGCTCAGTCTGGAAGAAGACAGCCTCTAGAAGGTCAAGAAGTGCCTTTGCAACATGGTGGAAGAGCCAACTCAAGCCAGGAACGGGAGTCTCACAGGGAGAAGCAGAGAGATGAGTATGGCTGAATCATGCAGCCTGAGGGATAGATGGAGCCCAGGGAGTACACAGACATAGGTTTCCTATGTGAAAGACCTTAGGCTCAGGGCCAGGAATACACACAGAAGCAAAAACCAATGAAAAGGACAGGGAGAAGCTAGTGGGGAGTGGGGATTAAGGTGGGGATTAAGGTTGGTGAAATGATGTTCCAGGATGGGCTCACCAATCCACAGAGCCTGTAGGGACACAAAGGGAGGACAGTTAGAGCATGGCAACTCTGAGAAGGTTGTCAAGAGCCAAATAAAGGGAGTTTATATTTTATCCTCCAGACAAGATTATTAAGTAAAGTGAAAACCATCATACTTAATATAGAACTACTACTGGCACTGACTTTATTTCAGGCAATCAACTTCTTTTGTACAGCAAATGGCTGTAGTTTTTTTTACATTATCTGAATAACCTTAATGCCAGTTCTTTATTAAAATTCTGGAATCACACTAAATTCTGATAACCCCATAACTTCCAAATATCAATTCCAACAAGTAAGTATAACTAATTTATTCATAGATATTCATAGAACAAGAAACCAAGTCAGAAGACACAAAGAACAATAAGCCATAGTCCTTGCCCTCAGGAAGCTTCCAGACTAGTTCAAAGTTGAGACAAATTCTCAGCTCTGCTCTCCCTGGGCATCCCTCTAAGTGAGGGTATTCATTTGAAAAGAAGAACAAAAGATTTCTGCCCAAACACTTTGGCCTCAAGTGGAACTGATTTATAGTTGGATGAACCAAACCATGAGAATGTTTTCAAATAAGAAGACTAATGAAAGCCCATTCACCTCGCTGGTCCCCAGACATTTCCTCTTTTAATGCAGGTTCACATTCAGTGAACTGTCACGGATGTTCCCACACTGTTTCACAGTCTACCAAGAAACAAAGGCCCATTTTCCAGCAGCCAAAATTTCCCTCTGAAGCTGCAGGGCTATGAATCACGCAACACAACCATCTCTGAAGATTTAAAATTGTGGGGTCATCTGAAGGGCTGGCACGAGGTGGCAGAAACATAATCGATACATTACTTTCAAGGACTGTGTGAGAGAAGTGGCCTAAGAGATGATCATGAGAGAGATGGGAGGCCAGCAGAGAAAGAGAGCTGGTCATATGGCCAGAGGGAGGAATGGACCGGACCCATCCTGGGCTTTGCTGAAAAAAGCCAGGACAAACAGTGGGTGAGCTCCTCAATGGCTATTTATTTATTTATAGGACAGCCTGGACAAAGGTCACTGCAGAAGGCTCTGAACTGCATCTCTGGAGAGAATACTCACAACTCCATCCAATGCATTTTTTAACTCCTATTTATCTTATAGACCACTAAGACCCTCCAGATTTTTTTCAGATAAACTTTCTAGTCTTATCTTCCCTAACTTAGGAGCTGTGAAAAAAATCTATCCTTGTGAATTGGTTCCTTCCCTTCTGACTTCATATATGCTCAAGTTTCCTCCATTCTGTTTAAAAAAACAAAACAAACAAAAAATACACCTTTATTTCACTATACATCTTGAGTAATCTATCCTCTATCTATCCTCCCTTTCTTTGCCAAACTCCTTGAAAAAGCTGCCTTCATTTTCTCTCCTTTTATTCATTTAGTTCTTTCTAATCTGGCTCTCTCCACTGACCAGAGTTTTCATCCCCAAATCTGAAGGTCATTCCTCAGTCCTGACACTGTTTACATTCTCCTGGATACTTTCTCTTCCTTCCATCTGACCATGTCGGGGCTCATATTCCTCCAACTTGTCCAGGATCCTTTGTCTTCTCCCCCAGTGGCCACCAATTCTGTGTAGATGATTCCTGCCCCAATCTCTTCTCTGAACATTCCTTACTCCTGCAAAGCTAACTGTCTAGAGGACATTTCAAACTGGATGTCCCAGAGAAACCTTAAACTTGACATGTCTCACACTGAACTTTTTACCTTTCCTCCTTAATGTCTTTTCTATCCCCCAAATTTTCCTGTTTATGTTGAAGGCAGTGCCTCAGATTTGTGATTTTTTTTGTCTTTTTTTATTATTAAAGCTTTTTATTTACAAAACATATGCATGGATAATTTTCACCATTGACCCCTGCAAAACTTAATTCCAAATTTTTCCCTCCTTCCCACCACCCCCTTCCCTAGATGGCAGGTAAGAGTTGTGATACTCAATTGTTCTGGCCTCCTTATTCTCCTTTATCCCACGTCTTATCAGTTGCCAAATCTTGCTGTATCTACACTGCAGATTCTCACATCTTTCTCCACAACCCTTTCTTGATTCAGACTCTCATTACCTCTCACTGGATTACTGAGACAGCCTCCTAACTGGTCTCCCTGCCTCATTTTCCACTGGTCCTCTGAATCCTCTACCAGGCAGCCAAAGACATATTGGTTCTGGCTATCTGACCCCCTCCTCAACCAACTCAGGTGGCTCCCTTTTGCACTTACTTACCCTTCCTGCCTTGAGAGAGTGACTTTTTTTTTTTCCTACTTGTTGATCCAGAAAAATGGACTGGACATCCTCTGAGAGTCCTTTCCTCCTCACCCCAGGTACTGCTTTCCTTATGAAGCCTTTATCTTGCCCTCCCTATCAAACAATCTTGCATTTGACTACTTTGTATATTATTTCCCTTGGTGGTGTGTAGAGTTAGTTTGTACCTATTGTCTCCCTCTTTGTAAGTTGGGATTGTTTCACTTTTTGTACTTCTACTCCCAGTCCTCTACTTGTTAACTGAACCCAAGTCTAAGACTTTAAAATGACCCTAGATGGAATCGAATCAAGATTTACTCCCAATTTTAAGCTATCAACTATTTCCAAATCCTGGCTCTATTATTCAGCGCTTGCTTTTCCAACTCTATATTACTGCAAATTTGATAAGCATGTCCATACCCACCTCCCAGATGCTGATAAAAATGTTAAAAGTAGAGTTCCTTGCAGCCCTCCAGTAGAAAGCTCCTGAAAAGCTAACTCTCATCCAGTTCTGGATCTACTTAACTGTACTACCATCCAGCCCCTGGGTTCTTAAACTGTGGGTCATGAACCCACAAGGGATCTTGATGAAGGCCCATTAACTTTGTGATTAGTTTACGAAATTTTCACAATCCATCCCTTTAATAATCTTATGAAATTTTTGCCAGTAATCTTCACCAAATTCCTTCCTTGTACAAATCAATACATCTGCCTTTCTCTGGCCTTATTCTCCAGAGGTTTCCATTCACAATTGCTTTTTCCAGTCCCACTTGTTAGTTCTTTCATCGCCCTGAAAGCTAGTCAATATTTTTGGGCCCTGTGATGTTCAATTCGATTAAAAAAAAAAAAAAATCACTAATCAAATGTTGTCAAATAAAGCTTCTAGAACATGCCTTAGTTTATAAGTATCATTTAAAATCAGCACAGTAATTTCAGGGAGATATAAACTAAACTACCTAATTTCAGACACAAGAGAAAGAACAAGGGTCAGAAGACTTAAGTCCCAGCTTTGTCACTTGTCTAATTTATCTGAACTTTATAGTTTACTCATCTGTAAAATGGGTCTAATCTTCAAAGTATTCACCTCACAGTAAATGCTAAGGAAATGTGCGGTATTACGAATAATTCATATACTTTTCATTTACCTAATAATGTGATTAATAGTCCTTGAGATCTGGAGGCATCTAAAATGCTCCGTCATCTTCCATATCCTAGATCCGCATTAGCGCATAGTAGGTGCTGAGTGTCAGTAAAAGAATGGAACATATAGAAGGAAAAGGAAAAGGAAAGAATAAAAAAAGGGGAGTAATTAAAATTTCCTAAGAAATCACAGCAAACCATGAAAACACTCGGGGGTGGGGCCTTTGGCGCTTTCTAGATGCACATTAGGACAAGGGCCTGGCCAGTGAGGGAGACAGGATCTGAATGGGGGGGGAGAAGGGGGTTCTCAGTGTCCTGCTACCCTTCCCCTCTGTGGGCAGGAAGTTTCTCTACGGTCTCGGCCCAGGGCCCGGCAAAAGCCCCCTCCCCCTTGTGGCCGGCCCTGCGCTGGTTCACTTCCCCAGGCCTCCCTCTGCCTGAAGGCCGGCCCCCCTCATTTTCCTCGGGGTCTCCCAACGTCAGTCGAGGAGGGCGGGCACGGCACTCCGGGCTCAACCCGGGCCTGCACCGAGCGGGCAACTCCTGAATGACCACCGGGGCCGCAAACACAAGTGACTCGGGGAAGCACACAGCGGGGACTGGGGGGCAGCCACAAGCGGGGCCGTGGGCAGGAGAAAGCGGCTTAAAGACGGTGTCCGGGCACTGCCCGTGGGTTTCGGGATTCCGAGGACCAAGGGTGACCCCGAGCTCGCACGCCCCCCACGAACACCTGGGGACCCGGGGGAGGCGGGCCCTGTTTCCTCCGCTGTCTGGAGTAGAAGTCCACAGGGCCCGGCCGCGCAGAGGGGGGCGGGGTCAAAATCAAGGTCAGGGTAGTGACCCTTCCTCCCACAGCCCCGCCGGCTGGGGCTCACCTGGGCCGGACGCCCGGACCCGCGGCCGGCGCGGCTCGCACGATTACACCTTCCCTCCCCCGAGGAGGCACGGCTGGGGCCCAATTCACGCGCGGAGGGCCGCCCACGCAGGGCCACGGTTCCGGCCAGTCCATTTGGCCTTCGCCCCCAGCCCAGCTCCAGGGTCCCGCGAGGCCGCGAGGACGTCGGGGAGGAGCCGCTGGGCCGCACGGCCATTGGCTGCTCCCCGCCACGCCCCGCTTCCTGGCCCCTCCCCATTCTGCAGTGTCTCTGGGTCTGGAGAGGAAGAAAAGGTGCCAAGATACGGGAGTGCAGCTTTAGGGAAGGGGAGCGGCCCCAAGGCACACGCCTATTGGCTGACTAGTGCCAGACTAGAGTCCGTGAGGTCAAAGCGGCTGGGGAGGGCAGGGGAAAAGGGACTTCCTCTGCCCTTCCATTGGCTAAGCTCCTCGAGGCCCCGCCTCGGATCGCTCCTGGGTTTAGCAGGACAAGTTGGTTAGCGTGGGAATCCGCCCCTCTGCGCGCTCATTGGCTTGGCTACGTAAGGCTCGGGGAGGGCGCGGTTGCGAGAGCCGTGCGCCGATTGGCTGAGCTGCGCCAGGCCTCGCTCCGCGGCGCGCGCAGCCTGAGACCCGTTAAAGCTGCTTCCATTAGCCCTTCCTCCTCAACTAGTCTTTCCCCAGCCACCAATTCTGGTGGAAGCTCAATGTGCTTTTCCCCCAACCCTTCTCCCTAGAGGAGGCCCTGGTGCTGCCCCAAGCCCTCGGCCTGCCCCTGCCCGGTTCCCTTACCAGCCTGTCCCGGGAGAGCTTCGCCCACTCCCGCCGTCTGGTTTAAGGGAGAGTGAGCCCGCGGGCAGGGAAGGGAGACAGGGACACGCCGCACAGTCCCGCGCGCGGGGGCGGGGGGCGGGGCTTGAGCTGCAGGTGGTAAGAGTTTGGGGGTAGGAGGAGGAGGAGGAGCAGCAGCAGCAGCAGCAACAACAGCGTAGCTCTTGCGCATGCGCTCTCAAGCCGACCTAGGTTCTTTTCTTCCGATTGGTTGATTGACCTCAAGCCTGCGGAAGCTTCGAGAGCCAGCTGTTTTGGCGCCTGCGCAGTGGCGACCCTCCCCACTGAGCGCGTGCTGTAACTTGATTGATGCTCCGGAGCAGTGACACTGGGCCAGTCTCGGCTGCGTGGCGTGCCTCGGCTTCCCTCTCTACAAAACGGGGGTTAGATCCGAGTCTCCTCGGGCCACGGCCCTACTCCGGCTGTGGTCCCCACTCCCCCTTCCCGTCATGGGTCTGCCCGGCACCGCGCCATCGCCAGCCAACCCGTGCCGCTGTCGACCATTGGAATGCTGCTGCTGTGTACGTGCAGTACCGAGACCCACGAGAGCCTTTTGTTCCTCCCCATGAGTTTCCGAGATGATTCTTTCCTAGACTGTGCATTGTTGTACAATGCTGAACACATAAATTTATCTTTAAACATTCACCCGCCTTGCCCATTAAACAACGTTTCTCCAATTATTTACTGCTCTTTAGTTGTGAAAAGTGCTTCACACGTAGATTCATGTAATCCCTAAATAAATCCTGGGTACACTCCAAGATATTCCACCGCTTCTTAATCTTGATTCTCCTGCTGGACTTTGTTGGTTATATATTGGTTGGTGACTTAAGTGGATTTATTTCTGAAGTGAGTTTTACTTTATTTTCCAGAGTTCTCGAACTATGCCATCATCTCAAGTACAAAAATAGCTTTGCTTTCTTTGCTTATTTTTGTTCAATTTCCATCTCTTACCTTTAAAGGACCAGATTTGTAAAAAATGTTCTGGCTACAAATTTTCCACTCAGCTGTAATCACATTCATGGTCTTTATTTAAAACAGAGCCGGCTCAAGCCTCTATTCACATACCAGGCAGGAGCTACAAATAGCAAAGCATTTAATACAGTTTCAACGCTACAGGTTTGTAACCTTAAAAAAAAGGAAAAAAAAAGACTGCATTTATTTTAATGTGACTAATTTCCTTTGCAATCCTTTATGTTTTATTTTATGCACTTAAAAACATTACTCTGAGAAGGGGTCCTTAGATGTCACCAGATCACCAGAGTCCATAATACAAAAGTTAAGAACTCCTGACTTAGTAAAAATAGCAACATCTAGAAGGGGAGAGCAAGCAGCAAGATTATTAGGCTCTATAAACAACGAAAGCAAGCTCTCACAAACTCCCCCATTTACAATGGGTAATTACATCATGCTACTACAGAAACTCATTCCTCCCAGCCGGAGCTGTGGCTGGAATACCTCTCCATGAAGCTCTGTCTTCATCTAAGTCATTGTTTGCACTCCAGCCTCCCACAACTGTTGCTCGCCTCAGAAACCACTTGTCCAGTGCGGTTGGCTCAGCCTTCTAAGCTGCCGCTGCTTCTGGAAAAGGGTGATTCCTCTCTTAGGCTTGGACTGCCTGGGATCTGAGACTTTGGGTTGGAGACTCTTAGTCCTATTTTCCACCTACCTAACACTATCAGCTGGTGTTCAAGGGGCTAAGGCAGATGTGCATGGTATTGTTGGAAAAGAGCCTCACATCTCATACTCTCTTACTGAAGCTTGGTACCCACTCCCCTTTTGCCTCCTGACTTTCCCTCTGCCCCACAATGCACACCACATGGAAGCTTAGATGCAACTCAAGAAGACAAAGGTCCTTGGGGTGGGTTGGGTTGGTATGGAGATGAACTGGTGATTTTGATGGGTATCACTGCCACCATAGCAAAGACTTTGTGCCCTGACAAATGTTTCCACTGCCTTGCTACTGCCTCCCTTCTTCTCCACTGGCCCCTCTGCTGACACCAACATGGGAAAGGCCACAGTGTTCATTTCTTGACTCCCTAATCAGCAAACCCAGTGCTCCTTTACACCCTCCTCTTCCTTGGTGTCTCTATCACCTGACACTACTGACCACAACCTCTCCGTCTTGGCCTCTCACGCTTGTTTTTCTCCAAACATTTCTCATATCTTTAGTTGACTCCGGTCTTTTTTCAGATCCAGTCACAGAAAAAGTATGGGGCATGGAGAAAACTGCTTATGCACATCCCCTCATCTATAAAGCAGTTACTATGAAGTTAGAATAGTACTTGGGAGTACTCTGACATAGTTTACAGGACAAAAATCCAAGGCAAACCACTCTTGGTTTCAAATTCAAAGTTTAGACAAGAAAAGTTGGGCACTCCTAAAAGAAGAGGACAAATTCAACTTCATAGCTGGGATGATATTTATGCCAGTAATGTGGTTCTAAAAGGATTTGTTTTATTAAGGAGAAACAGGATGAGTCAAAGGAAGTGGAAGGTGAAAAACATTGTGTAATATGATCATGTGAGGAAATTCAGGAGAAAGTGGGAGAAGTATGGGTGATAACATTTAATAATGAGAAAAAAATATTGTCATTATATAACACAAGCTACCTGGTCAGAAAGAAGAAATAGGGCATTTAGGCACAGAGTCATGATTCCGTAGTAGCAATATCTACCAGTTTCTGCCATGTAGCCTTGGCTGTTTTTTAAAAACTTGGTTCATCCAGAGTATTAGGGCTCAAGCTGCTGAGGCAGCTTCCTAATCCAAAGGGGAACACTCTTAAGAAAAATCTCTAGGAAATGGTGGAAAGATGCAGAAGGCACGCTTTTCACTTCTCCAATTTAAAACATGATATGGAAAATGAGAGTCAGGTAAAGAAGTAACATAACAGAATGACTTAAGATGAGTGATTAAATGCCTGAAGATCATATTAAAGATTCTTGCAGCTCAAACTAAATTAAGCTTGGAATAGTTCACACTGGAGTGAAGTCTTGTATGGTCAGCCATGCTGTGCTCCCAATACCATTTAGCACAAGGTGCTTGAATGGAAACAGAAGACTTCATTTGTAAGACACCTGGCCTCTGATGACAAGGATACATACAGCCTTTGCAGAATTCATAAGGCAGAAATTATAACTATCTGTATAATCAATATAACCACTGTTATATATCAACTATCTGTATACTCAATATAACCACTGCTTAGCTGCACAAGAATTTAAAACAAAACACCAATGTGACAAGTTTATGTAAGATATAAGGTACTTCACAGGAGATGAAGTTTGGAATTGGAAGCTGTTTACTTGTGTGGGGAGAGATAACAAAAGACCATCAGGAATGCTATAAGGAAAGCAGATTTCTAGAATATCAGGGATAGACTTTGTAGAGGACTTTATGGAGAACATGAACAAGAATCACACAGCACAAGAAAGGATGGAAGGTGTGACCTCCACAGTGGGGGAAGAGTATTCACCCTCTGAACTCTCATGTTAAGTTACTGTATTTTAAATCAGGCATAATGTGTTCGTGCATTTGTGTGTATTCTAATCATCTGGCAGTTGTGTTCTTTTGGTGTTTATAAATTATTTTTGAAAGTATCATAGTTTTTCTTTCTAGAAGTTTCTGCAATATTTGACATGAAGTCACAGATGGCATACTTATCAAATTTGTGGCTAACCTAAATCTGAAAGCAACATTATGGATTTAAAAACTGCATCCAAAAAACCCCCAAAAAAACCCTGCATCCAAAAGATCTCAACAAACTTAAGAGATGATCCAAAGATAACAGTAAAGAAATTAGAAAAAATTCAAAGTCCTGAAGTTTAAAAAAAAAGAAAAGCCATACAAACCACAGGATAGGGAAGCAGTGGCTCATTAATAGTTCATGTGATGAACTAATGCTAAGTGAAATGAGCAGAACCAGGAGATCATTATACAACAAGATTATACGATGATCAACTCTGATGGATGTGGATCTCTTCAACAATGAGGTGATTCAAACCAGTTCCAATTATTCAGTAATGAAGAGCGTCAGCTACACCCAGAGAGAGAACTGTGGGAAATGAGTGGGGACCACAACATAGCATTTTCACTCTTTTCTGTTATTGTTTGCTTGCATTTTTGTTTTCCTTCTCAGGTTTTTTTTTTTACCTTCTTTCTAGATCTGATCTTTCTTGAGCAGCAAAATAACTGTATAAATATGTATGAGTATATATATATATATATATATATATAGTATTTAACATACACTTTAACATATTTAACATGTATTAGACTACCTGCCATCTAGGAGAGAGATGGGGGAAAGGAGGGTAAAAGTTGGAACAGAAGGTTTTGCAAAAGTCAATGTTGAAAAATTACCCATGCATATGTTTTGTAAATAAAAAGCTATAATAATAATAAAAATTTTAAAAAAGCAGAAAGTGGGCATTGCGGTAAGAGATTGGTTCATAAGTGAACCAATTTAATTTCATAGGACAATAGCAATGTTTATTTGTTCTTCTATAGGATTATGGTTTCCATGCCCAGGAGGTCCTCACATTAGTGAAATCACATACTCAAAGGTATGGTAGCATTCAAAATTGTGTAAGATACTGTAGCTAAAAGTACTATACATATAAAACACTGAGTCCAGACACAGTGAGAACTGCCTTTATTACCATTCATTTTCAACAATGATTGCTGGAACTTGAAAAAAAAAAAAAAGTCTTTATAACCTAATACTTACTGAAAAAGCCAAACTTTCCCAGCCCATTTCATATTCTCTTTCAACCATTTCAGGGCAGAACAATGTTCCAAACTATAAACTTGCTCCATAGTAATATTTACTGTCATATGCTTAATGAAAAGCTTTGGGTCCGATATGCGAGCAGCCATGATCAATCTTTCCACTGCTGTTCGATAGTCATCTTTACTCCGGCCTTTGTCTTCTTCACACCTGTAAAAGGACCATTGCATCAAGCACAAAAAATTGAGGGAAGCAATATAAAGTTTGTTTCCTTCATATGGTGCCACAACCAACCTAGAGTTAAGATCACACAACTTTCAAGCAGGAAAAAGCCCTGGACCAGGACAAGTTACTCCATCTCACGGCAGCTGCTTCCTCATCTGTAAAGTGAAGGCAGAGCCACACACACACACCTAGACATGGAAGAGCTGGGCTTTATCAAACCCAGCATTCTATCTATTCAACGAAGGGGAGGGTGCTATCTTCCCTATTTGATAGTCTGGAGGTGATGCTCATTTGAGATAATGAATGTGAAAGTGTTTTGTACACTATAATGTGAAAAATGAATGTTATTAGTCACTATTAAAAATCTAGGACTGTTTCACATTTGGTAAGTGCATATTAATACTTGCTGCATTGCAAAAGTAAGAAATATAATACTTTTCTAGGTGCTTGTAGATAAAATTCTACCTCACCATGTCTCTTGGATCTCTTCCATTGTTTCACTCACTAGTTCTAGCCCTTAACATTTCTCAACAAGTAGTCATTTATGTATTGATGAACATTTTGCAACTAAACATGAAATAAAACTTCCAGTGAATTTCCCAAGGATATGTGCTGTTTAACATTTTCATTAATACCTTAGATAACATGTTTTTCAAATTTGCAGATGAATATAAAGGTGGAGGAAAAAGAGCTAGCTAACACTTTGGATGAAAGTCGGGATTCAACAGATCCTTACAGGCTAAAACACTGGATAGAATACGATGAAATTTAATAGGGAGAAAGGTAAATCTTACACTTGGGCTTAAAAAAAATCAATCTTACAGGAGTTTGTCTTTAAAAGAGCTGAGGGCTTTAGTGGATTTCATTGTAATTCATTGTACTTTAGAAATCCACTAAAGCCCTCAGATCTTTTAAAGACAAACTCGTGTAAGATTGATTTATGTGGAGGCCAAAACACCGGTGATGATCTTAGACAAACAGTACCTGGCAGATAGTGAACAAATGCTTCTTAAATTCTCAATGACTGCTAACCAATTGGACTACATTTAGAGAGGCAGAAGGTCCAGGACAAGGGAAGTGAGAATGCCTGACCAGGAGGCCATTGAAAACAGCCAGAGAAAAACCGCAGGATCAATGGACAGAACCAGGGATTTAAAAAGCTCAGAGGAGAATGAGATTGTATGTCAAGTAGTTGAAGAAAGAAGAACAGCAAACAATGAGCAGACATTATAAAGAGACAACTTTGTGATGAAAGAATGGAAAGACTTCCTAAGAATTAGAGTTATTGCAAAGAGGAATTAATTCCCTGAGGAACTTGATGGTTCCCCCTGAAGAGAAGTCTTCTCACAGTGTCTGCTTGAAGCCTTGCTGGGCAGTATGGAGAGGGTAGTCTCTCAAGTCCCTTCCCACTCTGAGATAATCAGTGACTGCTACAGAGCTTTTAACTTGTCACTCTACTTCTAGTCTCTTCTTTCTCCAGCTTATGCTTTCACTACTTTCAGTTTTAAAGGAATGTTTAAATTAAAAAGTCATAGAACTGTTGGCTAGACAAGTGAAACATTAAGTTTCTAGTTTGTTTGGACCTACTGAACAAAAGGGAACAGACACCAAAGCTATAAAGTGTGACTACATCACTTATTTGGATACTTGATAGTGGGTTTCCTTCCTCCTACAAAGTAATGACTGTGAGATAGAGTTTAGTACTTTGTTTTCTTGACAACTGTTGGTCTCTTGACTGGTTTTCCTTTGGCCCAGTAGGGCAGCTTGGACAAATTTGAGTTCTATCTTTCCTAGGATAATAGAAAATTCCAAGCAGAGGCAAGAAAATGAAAGAAATTACTTTTCTTCTGAGAGAAGTCAATCTTATTGCCTGGAGAGAAACCAGACAATCCTCAAAGCATGAATGGTTAGGAGAGAAGCAGACAATTTTTCCAGGAGACCCAAGAGATTATTTGAGCATCAGATTCCTATTAAAAATGGGAAGTAATGGGTACAATGATAGGAAAGAACAAAGGACAAGGAGTTAAATATTACTGTTACTAAATCAGGCAAGATCTTATGTCTTATGGATTTCAGTTTCTTAAACTGTAAAATGATGGGAACATATTAGTCTATGATGCTGTCAAAAATGGTTGATTTGGGAGGGTAAAGTAAGAAAAGTCTTCAAAGTACATGCATAGTCAGCATATACCCAAGAGCTATATACAAAGTAGTCCTGGTCCAATTTTCTAAGGCTCAGAGATAGCCACAGAAGTCCAAGGCACAAAACAAATGGAAAAAGGAAACATGATCAACAAATAGAAGAGGCAGACGGATGATGACACGGCTGAGGACAATCGAGAAGGGGCAGATTCAGAGGCCAAAGAAGAGTAGGGTTACCTTGGCAGAAACCCTGATATAATAACGAATACAATCACAAGGCTGGGCTAAGCACAAGTGAGGCATAGGAAGCCTCTTGGTTAGAGTACAGGATAGGAAGCAGGAAAGAGATGCTTGTAATTAGAGAGCATGTCATGAAAAGAAAATGGGGAGTTATCGCATCCCATGAAACAGAACAATGCTTTTCCTAAGTTCCTTAGATCACTTTCCTGACATCAGGGGTTCTATCCACTGGTGGAGAGTTATGTCCTGCAAGAAATCCTTCACAGGGCTTCTACCAAATGGGCTTTTTCTGGCTGGCTTGAGAGGATGGAGCAGCACATCATTCCTGTTTTCCCTTATTCTCCTCTTTCTGTCTGTCTGTCAAAACAGTACACTTCTCTTGTGCACTTCTTTGCTAGGAACAGACTGCCTTGTGTGAACGGTTTAACCCCTCCACTGCCTTGTGGGTGGCCCTGTGGTGTTCCAAGACTCAAGGCCATAAAGCTTCACCTTAAGAATGCTGTTGTTGAGAAAATGGACCTATTTCAGGGAAAACTTGGAATGGTTAAAAATTGCTTAAATCAACAATTCTATAGAAATTTGTAAGCTGTATAGTGATGAAAATTTATTCAAATTAGATAAAAGAAAACTGAAGTATTCTGGACCCAGCTCACTGACCAATATTTGCCCAAGATATACATTCTACTGGAACAGCTCTACTGAAGGAACTGCATAGTTGGATGAAGCCTTCTTCAATCACTTGGTTTTCCCTGTATAACTAATTAGGCTTAATTCTTGAGTTATTATGGATCTCATAAAGACACTTCAATATTCCAAGGCATAAAGCAATCAAATTGTTACCTGCAAATATGAGTATCTGGAGAGTCTCACCATCCACAGGGATTCCCTTTTCCATGTGTTTGTTGCTAGAGATATATCATGACAGTAGCAAATACTTTGGGAGAATATGCATGCTCTTATTTTTAATCTTGCTTGATAATAATCAGAGTTGTTGACAGTTATTTTTTGTTATCTTTTAAGGAATAGCCTATAATTTTCACATATTCATGAGAAATAGTTTCCTAAAGTTATAACATCTAATATGAGAGGGAAGAAAAGTAATTATTTTGTTTCCTGATGGAAAATTTGGTGACTTCTTTGTATTATGTTTCTTGACTCCACTAGGGCTACCTTAATATGTAAAGTATGAAATACTTAAATCAGCAATTCTAGAGAAATTTGTAAGCTGTATAGAGATGAAAATTTATTCAAATTAGATAAAAGAAAACTGAAATATGAACACTAAGGGCACAGTCTCTTTTGTTTTATTCAAAGAGGATCATAAGCAAAAATCTTTGGGGAATTTCCCATTATAATATACTAGAATATGAGAGCTACAGGAATGATATTTGAATCTTATGGATTCTGGGAAAGATAGTTCAAAGTTTAGAAACTTTGACTAAAATGTTATTTAATAGCAAATATTTTATCTGCCCTCTTCCATGGATTGTTATATTTTTATTTTTGTATATCCATGGTCTCATAGCTATAATTAGGTATTTTTGCATTAAGGTCAAGATGCCAAAAAAAAAATGTCCCCAGTTAAGACAAGGCAGAGGAGAGGTAGGGAAGGAGACAGAGACCTGCAGAAATCTATCAAGGAAAAAGAGGAATATATGCAAAATTATCGCAGAGTGTTCAATTTTGATTAATTATTCTTGCCAACCAGACACTAAATTCTATTGTTTGTTTCTAAAGGAATACAAGGGCCCTCTAAATTTGGCATCTTTAAAATAGCCCTTTTATTAGTCTGTACATGATAGGTACTTGCTAATTGTGTACTGATTTGAAAATAACAGATGATAATTATTGCAGCTTATATGCTTCCCTTTAAATATTTATGCACTGAGCCAGAGACGCAATGATTTGTGCAAGGTCACACAAAACAGTAAGGGAGGTATGGAGGGTTTTCATTTGACCAGTGGCTTTCAGTCACCATCTTATCTATGCTTCTATGGTCTCCATTCAGTCAAGTCTCTTCACTGTCTGTTTACAATGTAATATAAAATAAGATCTACAAACCTTTTCAGTACTATTTGTAGTGTCTGTGAAGAAGCACCAGGACTCTGAATACTACTAGCATTAGATACTAGAAAAATTTCAATAGCTAAAAGCATTTCAATCTCAGACAGGTAGGAAGGAATTAGCAGAAGTTTTCGGTACAAATTTCCCTCCAATGGTGGATAACAGCCCAGTGACAGAGCACCTAAAAGTTAAATAATACATTAATTATAGGACAAATATCACAAAAATATATGAATATGCATACACATATATATGCATAAGAATATAAAAATCCAAACTTCTAAAATATATTGGGATAAGTTATTTGCATTATAAAATGTCATTCTCTCCAAAAGTATTTTATGAAAGCCTATTTTAAGTGATTCTTCCTTAAAAGACAAACTATACATTTTTAAATGTAAAACAAAGCAGCAAACATTTCTCTGTAAAAAGGCTACTGATGCCCTAAAGCTTAATTGTCTTTTATAAATTCATAGAACTCTTCCAGGCTGGTATGGTTTATATAATTTAAAACTGCATTTAAATGATATCTTTCATGATAAATAAAAATTTATTTTCAAAATTCACAAATGTATCTTAAAATATAGTAGTTTAAAAAAACCATTAAACATATAAATAATATATCTAAGATTTTAAGATTCATATGGATTTCAACTGTAACTTACTTTTGTAATGAGCTCTGGCTTTTGGCCATAAACAACTTCTCCCTAAAGCAGTAATCAACCTTCTGAGAAAAGAAAAATCAATAGGGATGTTCTTTGAAAACATGAATTCTGCAACGGAGGATGACACACCCAGACTATTGCTCTCTATACAAGCATCTAGAAGCTTGTTAAAAAGAAGACTATACTGCGAGACCTCCACAGTTTCTGAAACAAAGAAAGGATATTAAATTTACTAAACTGATCTGATTTAGATGTTCTCAAACTTTTCTCCCTTGGGTAACCAAAATCAGCCTTCAAATCCTACCCACATTCCCACTTTCCAAGCACACTTTTGCTCCTTCAGGCCATAGTGATGTCACCTTAATTTCCACAGCACTTACCGATTGTACCATCTCAGCATTCACTTATCCACTGTGCCATAACTATCTTCTATGTACCTATTAAATAGTGGTGCCTTGTTACCCCATTGATAAGCCCTTGGTATTGAGCACTGTTGCCAAATTCCTATGCCTCTTCCTTCTATCCCCCCCAAATCCTTAACAAAATGTAAAATTTCCTTAATAAGTTTACTTCTTTCCTAAGGTGTGGTCTTTGTCTGGCCCTGGAAGCCCAAAGGACATCCTGAAGATGAATGACTAAGGACATTTAATTTATACAAGAAAGTGAAAAATCAATCAGTTATTAAATAAAGTGAAGGGATACTTGTAAGGTGAGACAGATATAACCATGCTGTTAGTCAAGAATATAAGAACAGATCTAAAGGGAAGAAAATGGATACCAATTTTTCCAAACATACCTTGAGAATTTTGGAAACCGGGTAAATTCTGGAGAACTTCAAATGTTTGTCGGTAAAGGCTCTTGGCCAAGATCTCATGTGCAATTGTACAGAGCAAGTTATGTCTGTTGAGAACATCCATCCTATCACAGGGCCATAGTGGTGTATTTATTATCCATTCTGACTCTTAAGTGAAGAAAAAAAGTATTTTATTATGAATATTTCATCTATGTAAATTAAGGCTATTAAAATTCAATTATCCATAGTCTTGACAATTTTTGCAAATATTTTATGAATTTCTTCTTGGAGAAAATAGCAAAATTTTAATTGGTGGTTAATTGAAAGAGGCTTAAAATTACTAAGAAACAATTTATATTGTAGTACTATATGTAGTGGCCACTATTCTAAATATATAATCTTTTTCTTTAAAAGTAGTCTATGAGAGGAGCTGGGTGGCACAGTGGATAGAGCCCCAGCCCTGAAGTCAGGAGGACCTGAGTTCAAATCTGACCTCAGATACTTAATACTTCCTAGCTGTGTGACTCTGGGCAAGTCACTTAACTCCAATTGCCTCAGCAAAAAAATATATATATATATATATATATCCCCCAACATCTGTTGAAGGATGTTCTGAGTTTCATACTAGTAGACCTCTTCTATTCTGAGTATCCTTTCTGGAGAGAGTAGGGACAATGAGTGTGATGATATAGTCTAAGACATTATAGTCTAAGTACATGGTTGGATTACTTTCAAAGGTTGGATTATATCAGGAAAAACGCTGGTGTCCTGGAAATCTGGTCAATCTCAAGTTGGTTTGCTCAAATATTCTCCCCAGAATCATCCTGTAGATATCTTAAACTCAACAGATCTAAAATGGAACTTGTTTTTTTTTCCTCCCATCTTCTATTCCCCTCCAGACTTCCCTACTATTGTCAAAGGCACCACCCCCTTGTCTAATCTGTTGATTTTACCTCCATAAAATTTGTCTTCATAACCTTTTCTGCTCTGACACTGTTACCTCTCTAGTATAGGCCCTGATATCCTCAAGCATGGATCACTGCACTAGACTACTAGAGGCTCTGCTTGCCTCAAGTTTCTTCCAACTCTACTCCATTTTCTACTCGACTGGTAGAGATCTTCCTCAAGTGCAAATATGACCACGTCCCTTACTGTCCCCCAAATAAATTCCAGTTGATATTCTGTCACTTCTATGATCAAATATAAATTCCTCTGGCATTTAAAGCCCTTCATAACCTCCCCTCTCTTTCTTTCCAATTTTTCCCTCACCGAGTTCTTTGTAATGCACTGACATTGGCTTACTTGTTCCTTGAACAAGACACTCCATTTTCCTACTCAGGCCATTCTCTGTGGCTGTCCCCCACGCCTGTAATACTCTTCTTCCTCATCTACATCTCCTGGCTTCCTTCAAGTCTCAGCTAAAATCCCTCCTTCTATGGAAAGTCTTTCTCAATTCCGTTCATTCTAGCACCTTCCTTTTGCTGATGACTTCCGGTTATCCTGTCTGTAGCTTATATGGCCATGTTATCTTCAACATAAAGTTGTAAGCTCCTCAAAGGCAAACTCTCTGTATTGTTTAATATCTTTCTTTGTATCTCTAGTGCTCGGGTGCATACTATTTAGTACACAATTGGTGCTTAATAAGTCTACAGTAGATGATTACAGGAAGAGATAAAGATTGGAGGCAGATAAATTGATCAGGAGGATGTTGTCACACAGCAAGCAGGTAGTGACATATGGCAATTCAGAAACAAAAGAAAAGTATCTATTCCTGAAATATTATGGAGAATCAGCAGAACTCTAGTTATGTGAGAGTGAAAAGAACTGAAAATAATTTTCAAAGTGTAAGTCCTGGTGGTCTCTGTCAGGAAAAAAGAAGCTGAACAATCACTCAGGTTGTTATAGAGAGGAGGCTTTTCATGTACATATAAGACCAGATGTCCATGTCAAACTAGATGTCCACTGAGGTCCCTTACAGCTTTCCTACTCTGAGAAATAGGTAGGTAGCTCTCAAAAAGTAGCATCATTCTATCTTTTAAGAGTCTTCCATCTTTTAAGTGTATGCTTCTGTGATCAACATGCAAGCTCTGTAAGAGGCTTTCCAGCAAAGCAGATGCTGAATGTGGCAAATATTGGGTTAAAATTCTGTTACTAGCTCTCTCCTGGAGCATCTGGCTACTAGAGCACCTAGCTAACAGTGAGAGTCTGTCCTTGTCCCTGCTTCTTCATCTGAATCAACACCACAAACATGTAGGTCTCCCTCTAGTGGTCCGCTGTCTTCCTCGGATCTTGCTAATCTTCAGCTTGTGTTCTCTCTGCTTTGGCACTCCTAATTGGTGCCATCTGATCTGGATTTCACAGGTGCTCACCACAGGCCACAAAGCTTTATCTGATTTTAACCCCAGAAAGGAAACTACTCCTGTGTAAAAGGCTCACAATGCCAAAGGACGGGACCTTGGAAGGCTCCCTGGGCCAAACCAGACTGTTCTACAAGTGGATGACATTTTCAACAAGTATGGACTTCAGGAGAAAATTATACTGAAATTAGTCCAGTTTAGATTAGGTGTGATTTGTTTGTCTCATTCAGGAGACAATCTGATTTCCAATCTTAGATAAAATTGAATTTATTCAACTTTGGTTGAACTTTTGCCTTGGCCTTCTAAACCCGACTGCCCTAACCATTTCATTCAACCTACTACCAGCCACTAGGGCCTGGGCTGCTCAACATCTTGACATCTGCCCTGCCACCAAGTGCAAATCCCCAATCTACTCATTTCTACTGTACTCAGGAACAATAATCCGCTCAACATTACTACTAGTCATTACAAGGAAAAGATCAGTTTAAATACAGAACAAAATACGATCTCAAATCCTTTATATCTGAAGTATATAAATATAACTTACCCCTCAATACCCAAATGGCACCATCCATACTCCCACTTTTAAGAAAAATTTCTGCTGCCACATTAACAATCTGGCACCGTGATGCTAACTTCTCAGGGCCATTAAGTCCTTTTAAACTTGTGAAATGGATTTGCAGTTCATGCAGTTTGTCAAGTACCTTCCTTCCCTGTAGCAAAAACAAAGAAAACCAACTAACTTGATTATATTACTTCAGATATTTAGAGTAATAAAGAGTTATTCACTTATTATTGGTACAATTATTCAATTTTTTGAATTATCTAGGACCTTACTATCTTTAACTATGGACAACCTTTAAGGCATTTCAATAATTAATCTAGGGGTAAATTTAGCTACTCAAATAACAAAAAAAGCCAAAATAACCGAGTTTTACCAAAATTTGCTTTTTCTTATTAATTCAGATACAGAGATACAGGTCTTATCAGAAGTGAACCAGACTTTGAGATTATCTATGGTTCTAATTTATTCTTCATCACTCTTTTTAGTATGGATAATAACAACAACAACAAAAAAATCTGCATTTCCCTCACCAGAGAATTAGGAATATTGCTGAATTAAGCTATTTTAAAAATGTCTTTCTTTCTAGTATGGAGGCACATAAATTCTAAAGAGTCATTTAATATATTACTAGCTCTTAAACAAAGAAATCTCAAAGATGGTTGGGGATTAACATGAAGGACATGGAACACTTTTGGCTATGCAGAAATCCCTAAAAGCCACAAAGTAGAACAAGTTATCTATGGAAAGCCAGATAGTATTGTGACACACAATGATCTTTGGGATCACCAGAGGACTGACCCACAGAATTGTACTCCATTGGGTAACTGCAAGACCAATCACTGAAGGTGACATGCATCAGAGCATGCATGAAGGTTCCTGCCCTTGAAGGTCCAGAGTCTAATGGGGAAGAGAGCAAACAAACTACAGAATGAACTGGAACAATCACCAGGCAGGGGAATAGAATCAAGGGAAATTGGAAAAATCTTTCTATAGATGATAAGATTTTTAGCTAAGACTTGAAGAAAGTCAGGAAACAGGGATATATCTTAATCAACAATCAAGTTTCAAGATAAATAAACAAGGGATTTAACCATTTTAAGGAGCCTATGTAAAGTTACATTAAAATATTCTTAACAGAAATTTTTAAACTATTAAAATGTTCCTAGATTTGAAGTAGTCAGAATTTTAGTTCTAAAAGGAAATCAGTGGGAATTGAAGCAATCCTTGAGTAACATCAGGAATATGCTAAGTTTGGCTTTATTTCCTATGAAAGAAGTGTGACTATGAGTATGTTTAATAACCAGCATTTCTGTATTGTAAGGTCTGTAAAGTGCTTTATGTGTATTCTTTTTTTTTTTTTTTTTTTTTTTGGTCCTCACAATAACCTTTCAAAGAAGGTGTTAGTACCCTTTCTTCTTCTTCTCATTTTATAGATAATAACAGAAACAGGGAGAGTTTAAGCAATCCCATAACTGCTAAATTATGGTAGTCTGAGTTCAGGCTCACCACTGTGTCTGGTGACTCTAATTACACTGCATAGAATAGCCTTATGAGGGAGGGCAAGGATTTAAGACACTGGTGGCACCTTACTCCATAGGCCTTGGTTCCCCCTCCCTTCTGTGTTCCATGGACCCCTCTATGCAAAGACTATTGAGGATCTTTTTATCCCAGTGGGTGGACTTGTCCTTCTCAAGGATTTAGGGAGACTGGTGACCAAAGTATAAGCCTAGCACTGAAAAGTGGCCTCAGGTTTTGATGGCAGAAGTCCATCTCTTAACACCAAAATACATGTTGAGTGGGTTTTAAGGGAATATACAACTGTCCTTTAGTCCCCTGGATTAAGCCCAACTATCTCTGGCATTACCTCACAAGAAAGATAATATATAAAAAATGACTTTATAAAATGTATATGTTGGGGGCAGCTAGGTGGCGCAGTGGATAGAGACCAGCCTTGAATTCAGGAGGACCCAAGTTCAAATCTGGTCTCAGACACTTAACACTTCCTAGCTGTGTGACCGTGGGCAAGTCACTTAACCCCAGCCTCAAAAAAATAAAATAAAATAAAATAAAATAAAATAAAATAAAATAAAATGTATATGTCCCCATACTTGGGGTTAATATTCTAATGCTGAACAGAGGGGAATTTAAAACAGCTGTGAGTCAGGCACTGTTTCTTCAGGCTTTCCTACATCCTATGTCCTCTCCAACTCATCAGCCATCTGCATGCACATCATTTTTGTCTCCCATAAAAAGTATCTAGAGCAGGGGTTCTCAAACTACGGCCCATAGGCCAGATGCTGCCCACTGAGGACGTTTATGTGCCCACCGGGTTATGACAAATGGGCCAGGGGGCGAAGACAGAGTGTGAGTTTTTGCTTTTACTATAGTCTGGCCTCCAACAGTCTGAGGGACAGTGAACTGGGTCCCTATTTAAAAAGTTTGAAGACCACTGGTATAGAGCTTGATCATGGAAGTGATTAATTATCTCAATATTTAAACTTGGCACATTTCATTCCCCAAACAAAATAATCCTTCTCCCCCCACCATGAAATACCTTTGACCACTGTAGAAGTTTATGATAAAAGTAGATTGCACTGATCCCAATTCTTCCCAATAAAGTTTTATCAATTTCACCGTTTTGGGGATCTTTGCAGACTGAAAAGTAAATAGTTACAATGTAACAGAGTGTGAAATAGCAACTTTAACCTGTATAGATTATTTTAAATGATAGATTAAAGTAAAAATTTAAAACCAACATTTTTATACTTTATAGTAATAAATATATTATCTCAAATAATTTCAAATCAGGCAAGACCTCAAATTTTACTCCACTTATTGAGGAATTAAATTAGGAAGAAATTATGAGATTTGCTCTCAGTGGTAAGAACTAAAAAACTTGGAATGTTCTTTCTAATTTGCTAGCACCCTTATTGCTACTTCAATTGAAAAAAAAAAATAAAGCTTATGAAACAATGGAGATTAGAACTCCAGAATCCTGGATTTGAATGCTACTATTCATGTAATCCACATGTAATTTAGTTTATAAAAATTCTTTTGTAGTTAATGCATCATTGAAAGAAGCATAATAAGCATGTAGGAGTAGGTTGTTTCATGCCCGCTTCCTTTTAATTTTATATCATAAAAAGAGTCCCTTCCCCACCCTCACCCCCCAGCTTTTCTAGGGTCAAGAGCAAGCTAGGAGTCAACTTCTGTTGTCACTTTGTGACAATAACATTAACTTTTACCTGCATCAGCAAATTCACAAAAAGGAATTCCTTGTCTTTCTTCTTTGTAATCTTTGGTTAATGCTTCAGCAATAAAAGCTGAAAATCTCTGAAGATCTGCAAATTTTTCACAGCCCATTTTTACATTAATGTACAAATTTCCCAAACTGGTCCAGTCACCTTTTTCTTTACAATGCTATTGAAGATGATAGAAAAAAGATTACTTATGCTAAATCAAATAAAAACCTTTAAACAGACATTACAATTCTATGCTGAGGTACACCTCTCTTTTCTGACTATAAAATCTTATGAATTCAGGAATTATATAAGATTTCACAATTTGTCTTCAATTTCCATTTAATTCCATGAAGTATCTTGCAAACTGAATGGCAAGATGCAATGGGTTTCACAAAATTAGGTTTTCAGATCTGTAAACTGTTGAAATTTTACTAGTTTCAAATAATTGTTTTCCTATAACTTGGATTTTATGAATGAAAAAAACTTTTCTGCTCACTAATTCAAAAAGAAAAAGACTGTATTGATGATATACCTTTGTAAGATTGGTTGCTAAAACATATGTTAAGTACAATTAAGTATTTTAAGAGGAGCTTATGCTTAGTGATATACTCTTCACTAAAAATACCTATGGTATTTATTTCATCTTTAAAGGTAATTTTTTTTTAAAGAGAGGAGTATATTTAATGATGGGGCAATTATATAGCTTAGTAGCTAGAGTACCAGGCCTAGAATTAGGGATTCTCCTCTTCCTGAGTTCAAATTGGATATCTCACACTTTTTAAAAAAATTTTTTTTAGGTATCACACACTTATTAGTTGTGCCACTCCCCTGTTTGTCTTAGTTTTCTTACCTATAAAATGAGCTTGTGAAGGGAATGGTAAACCATTCCAGTATCTTTGCCAAGAAAACCCCAAATGGGGTCACAAAAAGTTGGACATGACTGAAAAGTGAATGGATGAATGCTTAATGATAAAATATTAGTTTGCTATACATTCTGTACCAAAAACTGCATTGAAGGTCACAATTCCTGTGTTATATACTTTAAAGATCTGAGTTGACATACTTAATGATATAGGTGTGCCCACATAATCCTATGTTAGAGCAGCTAGATGGTATAGCGAATAGTGTTTAGACTGGACAGATTCCAGTCTAGGAGTCAAGAACACTTGAATTCTAATCCAGTCTCTGACACTTGCTAGCTCGGTGACCTGGGGCAAGTCACAACCTCGTTTGCCTTAGTTTCTTAAGTCAGAAAAGAAATGGACAAACTAATTTGATACCTTTGCCAAGAAAACCCCCAAACAGGGTCAAAACCAGTTGGTTATGACTTAAAATAACTGAACAATTACAAACCCCCTACTTTAACACCATTCATTTGATCATTCACTTAAAATTGTTTACAATACCATTTCCATGGAATAACTGTGATGTTTCATTTAATATACCATTTTTGTAGAAATCATACTAGATGGTTTATGACTATGATCAAACTACAACTGTGTAAGTAACATCAATTTGGCTTGCTTACTCTACTACTAAATCCATGACTAGGTCATCAGAATGAAAAAAAAAGTAGATCCTGAAGCTTAAAATTGACCACTAACTATTCCCTTTAATGGAATGTTTTCTAGTTAAAATAAATTGTTTTCTCAAGTTTAATAAACTTACAAGATAAAGAAATTAGTGTTAAGAGTGTCATGAGGAAATGTGTTTTAAATCAGTTATTTAATCTTGGTTTGCTAAAAATTTGAGTATTCTTCCCTCTTTGAAAATTTTATGTTGGAGATATAATTAAATATTTTCTTTGGATTTTTATTGTATGAATAGAAAATAAGCAATCTGTCTAAAAGCAAAAGTTCCAAGTCGATAGGTCACTTACCTCTATTTCAGTTATTGCTGAATTTAAGTCAGAGAGCCAATTCTTTTTAAACTGTCTCACCCGCAACCTTTAACAATGGAAAAAGGTTAATTACTCTTATGTTTACCAGACTACAAGGCTGGATATTTTTAGAAGTTCAAATGCTTTTCACCTTAGATAAATTTCAGGATGGTATAAAAATTTCCGACCGCTAAAAAGTTATCAGGAAATTTCAAAATAAAATTCATTGTAGCATTTACCATAGCACTTGTTAATATAGAATGGTTCGGAAAAAAGTTGCAGGGGAAAAAAGAGGTGGAAGTCATCATTTTAAGGTGATTAGTAACTAGAGTCTTACGATGTACAACCAAATCCTTCTTTAACAATTAGCAATGTTTTCAGTTATTATGGGGGAGGAAGAAGTGTCTGCAGCTATTAAGGACTATAGCAGAATAGAAAGTTTGGGGGAAGCCACCTGACAGAAAGACGCAGAGCAAGATGTTTAATTTTGGACATGGCCAATGAGGGGATTTGTTGTGCTTGACTGTGAATGTCACATGGGTTTTATTTTCCTGTTGCTTTTTTTTCCCCTCAAAGGAAAACAGGAGGGGGAGAGAATAAATGCTTGTAATGGCAAATATTTTTAAGAGATCTCTGACTAAGTATGGGGTTGCTCTTCTGTCCATCAATCAGCATCTCTCTTTATAATTGGTGCTACCTAGATGGTTTGTATTTTCCAAGGGAAAAATTTTTCACATCTGGCTGACAACATTCTGTTGATTCTGTGGGTTGGGACAGTCTGTCTTCAAGGTGTAAAATGTGATACTGGCTCAGATGAGGCAGACTGTGCGAACTGTCTAGTGGTGGTGATATTTGCATCACTAGTATATGGTGATGAGGATAATATTCAGAACTCTCCTGACTTACAAGTGGGCTACAATTTAAAAGTTCATTTTTTCAGTCAGCTGTTGAGAACTCAGAAAGAATTCTGCTAGAAAAATTAAAGTTGTTTGTAACGGGTTATGTTTTATTTTCTTCTTTTAGTAATATAATAGAAACCAGTGGGAAAATACAATTTAGGAGAAATATGTTTTGCAACTGATATTTTTTCAATGGTGTGCATTATCAATACAATCATTGTCTGAAATGATGGGCAGAAACCACTTCTTTAAATTCATAAAATCCAAGTTGAGAAAATATAACTATCAAACTAGTAAAATGTCAATAGTTTACTGAAAATCTAGTTCTGGGAAACCCATTCTATTTTGCTATTCAGCATGGAGGCACCATCACTATGTTCAGAAAACATTGAACACTTAAATGGATAACTAAATTATCATTAATTCTACTCCTGAATTCATGAGGTTTTATTTTATTCAGAAAACAGGTACACCTTAATAGCAGAGTTATAAAGCTTATTAAAGGTTTTATTTGATTGGTACATATAGTCATTTTTAAAATTATCTAACATTAGCGTAATTAGAGATAGATGAGGAAACAGAAGAAACATTATAGTGATTCTGGAGGGTACTCACATAGACTTAAGAATAATCATCAAGTAAAGAGTGAAGATCAAAAGTAACAAGTATCTACACTGTGAACCAGTGGGAAATAGAAGAAAAAGATAAGGGCAAACATATGTGAAATCCTACTAAGAGGAAAGAAAGGAGGTGGGAATGAAAGACCCTTGAGGATCAGAGGATGGCCAAGATGGCTACCATCAAGGATCATCAACCCAGGACATGCAGACTGACACCTGAAACAGCTGGTAGGGTAGGTGGACAAATGGGAGGCAGTGTGCGAGTGACATTTTTTAACTTAGACATTTGCCATTTGGGCAAACCTTGAGTATAAGACTGTCTTAGATGACAGCATGAATAACTTGCAACCAAGTAAAATTCTGTGTTGGTGTCTTAATTTCTGAACTTATTCCGGAGCCGGAAAGGAAAAAAAAAAAACAAAAAACAAAAACATTTTTGGTATTTTAATAAAGCTTTTTTTTTTTTTTTTTTTAAAGCTTTCTTACCTTGATTTCATTTCTAAAACAGCATTTATTTCTTGTTTGGAAGCCTGTACTTGGTATAAGAGCTTAATAAGATAGTTAAAATGTTCAGAGTCAAGAATCATCCCAGCTTCTACGAGCTGCAAAATAGCAAGGGAAAAAATATTGACAATACTTTCTACTGCAAACATTTAACAAAACAAAGCATTCAGCCATTCTTCTGCTTTCCTTAGACTGTTAATTATTGCCAAAAGGAATGAGGATGGAACCTACCATACCACAAAGGAATTAGCTAAAGAATTAAAATACTTAACTAGGAAAGTGCTATTTTAGGCAGTGGGGAATAGTTGCTAGTTTAAAAAATCTGCTCAGAAAGTTTCTGAAGAGAGCAAAGCCACTCTGAAAACAAAATGTGATGATAAGTATTCTAAGTGTGTATGCGTGTGTGTATGCTTGTATACCACATAGACCCTAGTGGTATAAGCAGAGTGTCTATCCACATACACTAATACATATAGTATATTAATTGGATGCATTTGATTCCAAAAAATAATTATTTTATATTGGGGAGTAAAACTCTCCTTTGCTCTGGGAGCTGCGGAAAAAGTGGCCCCTCTTCTGACAAAGTCAACCTTCACCCCTAGCCCCACATCAGTTCCCTCCATCCCACCCACTCTCAAGCTTCCAAGCCATCCTAGGTGGTACCTTCATATAGAATGCTCAAGTTCGTTTGCAAAGCATTGCCCACAGTCGCTCATCTGAGTCTCCCACTCTGGAAAAGCAGCCTGGTGCAGGGCTACGTGGAAGGTCAGCCTCTCAGCTCACCTTCTGCCTTTAACTCACACCCTAGCTACCTAACTTTGGGCAGGCTGTCCCATCTCTCAGTGCTTCAGGCAATTCTAAGATGATGGGCTTTAGACAAGTTGCTGTTCTGTATCAAGGAAGGAGTTTCTCTTCTGTGGAGTTGGCCCAGGCCAAAAATATAAAACAAAAAGCAGATTTATGAAGCAGATCCTAGAACTAGCATCACTACTTTCACAGGTGAGGACGCTGAAGTGCCTTGTCCACAGCCACACATAAGTGTAAGGTAGGATTTGAAGCCACATCTTCCTGAATCTAAGGCTAGCCCTACACTTTGCTGCCTATTTCTAATCCTCAATGCTGCATTTTTCCAGACACTTCTTCCCTGCTCCCCATCACGTGTCCAGGTCTCTCCCATTATTAAAAAAACAAAACAACCCCCCCAAAAAAACCAAACAATTCCCTTCAAGCCTCCGCATTCTCTTTTCCCTGTCACAATCAAATCCCTCTTGTTCCCTTTCCCATTTCCTCCCAGGATCTCAGCACAGGAAGGGACCTTGGGGTCCATTTAGTCCAACCCATTTTGAATCAAGAATTCCTCATACTAAATATCCAATAAGTGGCCATTTGGCCTGTTGGAAGACTCCTGGTGATGGGAGACTCCTGACTGCCAGAGGGAGCACATACTTTTCTACCCTAATCTGATGCCTTTCTAACTTCTGGTTAATTATGATTCCACGACTTTTCAGATTCAAACAGAAACAATCATGCCTCTTCCATACTACAGTCCTTGAAATACACAAACCTAGTGATCATGTTTTGTCTGGGATCCGATTCCTTCAACAATGGATCCTCAGCTGGCATGGAGGCTTTCACCCAAACTAAGGTCCTTCTTAAACTCAGAACACTCCAGAGCAGCAGAGGATGCTGGGGTACTGTGTTGTATCCTTATTTCTGGATGCAAAGCTTCTTTTCATGCTGACTTCCATCCATTCTTCTCTCTCCCCTTACCCTGATCACCAGATTCTACTGTAGAGCTCTCTCCATAATCTTCCCCTCTCCGTTTTATCTTCTCACCTTCACTGAGACCTGACTTCCCCCTGATGACGCAACCTCCCTAGTTATACTTTCAAGTATGTCTTTAACTCAGAATGCTCTTTGTTCCTTATTGCCATTTCCAGACTTTTCCTTTACTATTAGCAACTCAATGAATTCTCCTTCTCTGAAGTTCATTCTATCCATATTTGTCACTTAAGATCCTAGGAGCTATTCTCTATTGACCCCTCAGGATACGAGCTAAAAAAAACTGAGAACATTAACCAAAAGTTCTTTCTTCTCCTTCTTTCATCTCACACTACTCAGATCTCTTCCTTCACCCTTGATAAGAAGAAGGGTCACCTCTAGGTGATGAGGCAAGCCCCTCTACATGTATTCTTGAAGCTATTCTTTCCTATCTGTTCTAGGAAATTGTCTCCTTACTTTCATTCTTTCAATAATCTATAATCACGATTCTTTGAATCAAACTTTTCAATTAATTCTGACTCTAATCATATTATCTAATTATATTATTGTTTAATCCTGTTTCTCCATCTTTTGCATAATAGCATGAAATATTGTGTCAAATGTTTTACCTAGAGTTTAGCTGACTGATGTACTAGTTTAGTAATAACCCTGTGTTTTTTTTGTAACTCTATTAAATATTCTTATTCATTTAATATTTTTTCCTGAATTACATGTAAACACAATTTTTATCATTTTGAAAAGCGAAGTTCAAATTTTCTCCCTCTTTTTTTTTGGTGTGTATTCTTGAAAAGACAATTCAATATAGTCATGGTGTGATTAAAAAACCCAAGAAAAATAAAGATTCAATAATGATTTAGAGCATTTTTATATGCTTATAGATAACTTCAATTGGGTAATTTGATATTTTTTTTAGGCCTTTGAGAATGGTTGAGTATTTATTTATTTATTATAGTTTTTTATTTACAAGATATATGCATGGGTGATTTTTCAGCACTGAACCTTGCAAAACCTTCTATTCCAACTTTTCCCCTCCTTTCCCCTCTCCCCAAGGTAGACCAATACATGTTAAATATGTTAAAGTACATGAGTAACCCTATTTTTTTTTAAAAAAAGGAAATAAAATTAGTCTAGCATGATGTTTTTCACTAAGATGTGCTACCTTTTCTGTAATCACCACTTCTTTCTAGCTCTAATTTTTTTTTTTTTTTTTTTTTTTTTTTTTTTTAAAACGATCACATCTAGGATTTCCCTCCGGAAGTAAAAGTCAAGCTCACTGTCCTATAATTTGCACTCCAGTTCTCTTTCCTTTTTAAAAAAAATTAGCACTATTTCCCTTCTCCACTTCTGTGGTAGAAAATTCTTCAGGTTTTCGTGGTCTTCTCTCCCCTCTTGCAATAATCTTTCAAAAATCACTGACAATAACTGAGCAATTGTAAAAATCAGATGCAAGTTTCCCTCCAGAAAAAAGAGGAAACAGTTCATTTGGTTCAGATGACCTAATTTCATCAAAGGCAACTAGATGGTCTCTCATGATTTTTCTTTCATATTTTGAACTTCCAAATCCACCCACATCTCACTAACTTCTATCACTAGTCATTATTATTCTCTTGACTCCAGGCCTGGATAATGATTGGCTATGAACTGAACCTACCTAAACCCCAACCAAGCTGTCTCTATGAATTTTCTTTCTGATCTCATCCCACTTCTAAACTTCCCTATTTTTGTTGTTTCCATTGTCCTGCCAGGTATTCAGAGCCACAACCTGAAGAATTCTTATGTTTTCTTCCTGCTGTTCTCAATAAGTCAGTCACATTTTTTCAATTTTACCTCATTATATCTTCTATATCTTCTCCCTTCTTTCTCCATATCCTTTACTTTGTAGCTACAGCACCCTTTGCCTTTTACCTGGTCTACTGAAGATGCTATCATATTGGTTTGCTTGCAATCAGACTCAAGTCATCCAGCTTTCCTCTATACAAATGTCCAATTAACAATTCTAAAATGGAGCTATGAATATGTCACTCCTCTATTCAAGTTTTCAGTGGCTATTCTAATGTCTCTAGGGCAAAATTCAAATTTCCCAGCCTACCACTGAAGCTCTCCTCCACAACCATCTTTCCAGATTCATTTCATATTATCTGCCAAATGTTCCAGCCAATCTCTAAACTTGACATTCTAGCTTTATTTCCGCAGCTCTTGTCTTGAGAGCTTGGAATCCTTCCTCTAACCTTAGAAGTCCTCAGGTTCTACCTCCTACAGAAAGCCATGAGGGCTCTGCTATGTACAGTTCACTATCCTAGAATTAAGCAACTAGGTGGCAGCAGGGGACAGAGCACTGGTACTAGAGTCCAAAAGACCCGAGTTCAAATCCATCCTCAGACACTCACTAGTTCTGTGACTCTGAGGAGCAAGGCACATAATATGTGTTTGCCTGAGATCCCTCAACTGTAAAATGAGGATATTAACAGTACATTTTTCAAAGGTTGCTGTGAGGACCAATGAAATGCTTGTTAGCCTGGAGTAGGTGCTTAATAAATGTTCATTTCTGCCCTTCTTTCCCATCATAATCTGTCTTACATTTATTTATTTATCCATATATATTTTGTGTCCTTACAAGAAAGGATAAACCTGATAAAGACAGGGACTATTTCATGTTTTTGTGTTTATCACTAGCACCAATAGCTGCTTAATAAATGTTTTAAATTTTAAAAAAAAGTATAAGAGGAAAATCATACCTTGCAAAAGATATCAATTAGAGTTGGTACAGCATTCCTTAAGTTCATAGATGCCACATGCTCAAATACTTTTATTAATACTTTTAGAGCAGGCTGGATAAAACAAAAAAAAGATGCACACTCATTTTCACAATTTCTTCTTTCAGGATACTTTTGCTTTCTCAAATTAATTCAGGCTGAAAATGCACTTGTTCTCTAGGAGGTATTTAATAAACATAAACATCAAGCCACTAAATTACACAAACAAATGCATAATGAAACAACATTCACTTAGTGAAAAAACTTTCAAAGGTATTTCTAGATTACTTACCAGCATTTTGACCATTATGCTGATGTTCACTACCTGAAACACTTCTTTCAATAAACAGTGCTTGAGTAAAGAAATCAGAAGATCATTTAGCACTTGTGATTCAAAATGTACCCCAGGAGGAAACTTTCTGTAGTACTCCATAAACAGGTTTACTGAAAATGTAAGATTCAGATGATATGATTTTAAGATATTACCATTTGGAAATTAAACACAATTCATTAAGCTTTATTTAAAAAAAATGAGAGGCCTAGTGCCCCGAGCTTATTAAATCGCTGTTTGCCATCCCATTACGGGGTCTCATAACTGAATTTGGTGATGCAAAATTATGATTTATCAGGAAATGTTTGATTTGTATACCTATTTTATATACCTATGTACCTGGGGTCACGTAAAAATTTCTTGGGTGAAATGGGGTTGTGAGTGAAAAAGTTTAACAAGTCTTGCTATAGCCAGGAGAGACCTTAATGATCTAGTCTATCCTCTTCGATTTATAATAAGGAAATTGAGGCCCCAAACACTGACTTCATGGTCCCACAAAATCACACACATAACAAGTAGAAGAGCTTAGCCAATGAACTCTACAGTCTATGTTCTTTGTATTACATTACGGATGTTATGTCTTAGAATGAGATGACAAATAATATTGCTTATCAAATAATTTCAATATGATTAATAATAATAGCACCTGATAATTATAGTGTTTACAAGGCAAAGCGTCTTAATACATTATTTCGCTTAAGTCTTACCACCACTGTAGGTATATATTGTACATATCATTTATAAATGAGGAAAACAAGTCCCAGAGAGGTTAAATTACAGAGCTAGTCGGTGTTGGAGAAAACTGGAATTTAGTTATTCCTGACTCTCCACTCGGGCACTCTGAGCACCAAAGACATAAAAGTCCTGGAAGCATGAACAAATACAGCACAACTGCAAACTGTTTTTAAAAAGCAGCCTTGGAGGAAAAGAGAGCTGGAGCCAGAAGCCAAGGGAATCAAGGATAGCAGGGACAGAACAGGACAGGGCTGCTCCTGCTCAGGTCTCGTTTGGCTTGCAGCAGCAGAGAGAAACCTCCCAAGAGCCAGCCAAGGCCTGAGGAACAGTGGGAAGACTGGAGGACAGAGTGCTGGCTGGGGCATGCTGCTTAATCTCTCAAGACTGTGGGACTGTCGACTTGAACTGGAGGGAGCTTCCACACCAAATATTCTCCATCACAATGAAACCCATCCACCGCATTTATTGAGCACTGGCCATGTGCTAAGGGCTGGGATCTAAGATGAAGAATGAACTAGACAGATTGATGACCTTCATTCATGCAAAGAAATGGTGATAAGAGTCAGAAATCTGATGACTTCAAGTAATCTGGCCTAGATCCACTACAAATAAAGTAGTGAGTGATTCTATCAGCAGCTTTGACTGCTGAGCCACTGTCCTAATGAATGGGGGAGAATGACCAGACAGGAGAGGGAATGATTTCAGGTCAGAGAAGGATGCATGAAGCACCAAGCTGCTGCAGGCAACTAGAGGACATAAGTAGTGTTGGTCTTGATAAAGAAAAGCAGCCCTTCCAATGAGAGACTGGAACACAGGAAGAGACAGGGAACTGATGGAAGATTCTGAGCGGGATGTGAGAAGAATGGTGGATAGCTGACCTCTACTTTTGGCAAAGTAGGAGCTGAAATTCTCTGCTCAGAGAATGAAGTAGTACAGGAGGGCTCGAGGAGAGAAGAAAAGGAATCTGTGCTTGGCCCTGGAATCTCCAACATTTTTACCAGTGACTGTGACTGACTTGGATAAAGACAGAGATTTATCAAATTTGCATATGACAAGCTGGAAAACTTAACTCTCACATTGGCTAAAAGAGTTAGTATTCAAATAGACCTCGGCAGGATACTGAGTCATACTAAAAAAAAAAAAAAAATGACACATAATATGGATAAATGGAAAGTATTATACTGGGAATGAAAAAATTAACTTTACCCCCACATAGCCTGGAATAGAGGGGTGTTCAAACTAATTCATCTACATGCATCTCAGGCAAAGCTTATGTACAAATGTTGACAAGATGGGATCAATTTTCAGCTGTAAGAGATCAGACTGAATTATATTTGTGAAACTGTATACTAATTTTAATTATAACTATAAACTTTTATTCTTCAAAAACCACTCATCTTTATATCTAGCAATATTTTCCTAGTGATTCTATTTTTAGTCATGAATCACAAAATAAATTAAAAAAAATCTATGAATGATGCACGGTGGACATAAGCAGAGAATAAAATGTTATGATAAAAACATATATAAAAAGTGGAACATAAAACATCCCCTAAGATGTGAAGGACTACAAAAGGAGGGGAATGAAAGCTCAGAGTTGGTGCAAGTTAACAGAACAATAGATTACTATGTTTGATATATAAAACAAAAGACCTCAGGCGTGTCAGTTTGGTCTTGTATGGAAGATTTATGTTGAAGCACTGATGAAAAGACATCAGAGGGGCTGCAATTTGAATCTCTGTTGTGATACCAAGAAAATCTAAATATTGAAGAATGATAAGTGGAAAATTATATCCTAATACACATGGAAAAGATTTTCAACAAGGGGTGAAACAAAAAGTAATTTTTATTGTCCTTAACTATTCTATCTTCAGAGCCACAATGCTCTAGCCAGGATCCATGAGTGACCTCTTCTCTGCACTCCACCTCTACAGAGCTGTCAAAGTGTGGATCCTTAAGTAAGGGCCTTATCAGGTTGCTCACCTGCTCCCACGTGAGCGACTTCTTATTATCTCTAGGACCACAAAAAAATTCTTCTCTGACATCTAGTCTTTCACAAACTAGCTTCAACCTTTCTTTCAGCCTCATTGTACTATCAATGGGTATTTTAAAGTACTGCTCCCCTTCCTGAATTTTATGGTTCAAACTCCCCTTACTGTTCATCACACAGAACACAGTTTTCTCTCCTTTGTTGAATTCTCCATGCCTGGAATTCTCACCTCAGAATTCCTTGTTTCCCTCCCAAATCTGTCCAACTGGCATTTCCTGTATGAGGCCTTGCCTAAGCCTCCAATATCTATCCCCTACCCTACCCCCAAATGACCTTATTTTGTCTATGCTTATATGTGTATATGTTGTATTCTCTGATAAAATGTAAGCTCCTTGAGGGCAGGGGCTATTTCATTTTTGCCTTTGTATCCCCAGCGCCCAGCACAATGCCTGGTACATAGTAGGCACTTACTAAATGCAAACATCTTGTAATGTTTTTTTTTTTTTTTTTTCCTTTCTCTTCACTAGTGACATCATTGAAATATCTGTTATATTGCCAGGTATCAAGTCCAATATTAATGGGAGGATTTCTGGCTATTGATCTGATAGTCTTAAAATTTTCTTGCTTTTATCTTTATAGTTTTTTAAATACTACTTTCAAGATAACATTTTAAAATGTATCAGAAAAATTTTTTGAATTAAACTGAATTCTACAATTGAGTTGTACAATCTAAATATAATTCTCAATTCAATGTTCTCAACACAATTGAAAATGGCATGCTATGGATTAAAAGAAGTCATCATGAAGATAGATCTCAAAAATTGTCAAAAATGATGAAGAGCCATCCTCATCTAGGCAACTATATTCTGGAGAACAAAGTGTGAGTTTCAGCTAAGAATTTCTTTCTTGAGTTGAAAGACTGATAATTCATCGTAGGGCATTAGAAAGTGGCAATACAATGGAAAACCCTACATATACTTTCTCTTTCTTTGCACAATTTTAATGTTATAGGAACATCCTTGTTTAAAGATATGAAGATCATCTTTAGGGGATGTCCAGAAATACTCTCCACTATGCAGTCTGTTAGCTCCACTTCTCATAGACAATCTTTTGCAGAAGAGATTTCCTACTTCTCCAAGAGGTATTCGTCACTATTAGGGGTTCTAAATTCTGTAAGAATAAAAAACCTGCTTCTAAAGGATGCAGTGTGCTGCTCTGAGATATTATTTCCCTTGGGGTCACAAGCAGAATTTTGAGTCAATTCCTCTAATAGTCTCAACTTCACTTGACAAACACTTCTAACTTTAAACTGTCTTTGGTTATCCCTTTCCACTATTACAATATAATGAAATTTTCCTTTTTATTAATCTGATCCTTTAGTGATCATAACAGAACAAAACCTAGTAACTTTCCCTAAGTCTCAACCTCCATGACCATAGACTGTTGACCCGAGGTCAGTTCACTAATGCCTTCCTATTGTCCTGGAGGAGCTAACTCTTTCCCCCCCCCCCCAAGATCATGTAAAATGATTGAGCACTAATCATTTCAGAAAACAGCAAAAGTCAGTAAAAGTGAAAACTGATCTATAGAAAGCTTGGGATAAAACTCAACTACAACTCAGAATTGTAAAAGGACACTGGAAAAAAGATTTTTATAGAGTGCTCTCTATTCTTAGCTTGAATGACAATGGAACTATCATTTTTTGATTCTAACACCTCAGTACCTAATATACTCATATAAGTAATGGTACAGAAGATGAAACTGGGAAAAAGCAGCTAGAATGGAACAAGTGCACACAGAACTCTGTGCTGGAAGAGACCCCTTGCTAAGGATTCCTATCCTGAGGCCTACATGTCAAGTGGCCCACTCTATCTAGCTGGTCCTAGTTATGTTTCACATTCTATCTCAGCCACGTTTTTAAAGGGGGCTTTGGAGGTAGGGAATGGCACATCTATCCTGACAACTACTGACTCTTCCAGACCTCTGGGATTTGGCCATTTATCCACCATCAGATAGATATCCCACTGACTTTTGTTTTCTAGATAAAATTGTAATCAGATCAGTGTTGCCACTGCTACTGGAAAGACCATGTCAATCACTTCCCCTATTGCTCCATTTATTATCCCAATCAATTCCCAAACCAAAATATCCCTCCTTGGAGACCAATCCTCTACATATGTTGTCTCTCACTAGCAGAGTGTAAACTACTTGAGAGCAAGGACAGTATTTTTATTACTAACGTTGGGCACATAGTTGCTTAACAGATATTTTTCATTCATTCACTAGTCATCTGAAAAGGAGAATATCAATATGGAGGAAAACGTCACAGAAAATACCAAAAAAAAAAAAAAAAAAAAAAAAAAAAAAAAAGACAGTGTAAGAAGACATCAGTAACTACTGACCCAAAGCTTACTATCTCCTAACTATAAAATCCTTTTGAGAATGCTCTATGCATGTACCAAGAGAATTGTTTGGTGAAAATAGAAAGGTATAGGTAGGGCACTTGTGGATCATTTTATAATTATTTTTTTAACAGATCATCTTTGCACATAGGATGTAAAAAAAAAATAAAAATAAACTTCCTGAACCCACATAGCCACCAAGCATATAGCAAGATTCTCTTTGGAAAAATCATGGGATAGCACAGACAAGAACTCTTACTGAAGATGTGGGTTGTTGGGGAAGGGATAACTATATCAATGGAAGATGTTTTCAATCATTTTATTTCTTTGAACTCAGGTAAAGGAAACAATTCCTGGTTCATAATTCATCATTGTCTTATGTCAAGGCGGGTCTTTATCCAATTTTTGGTAAAAATCAGGCTTTATGAAATATGAGGATTAGAAAAACAAACCTCTTTTATTTATATAACTAGCCATCAGAAAATCTGAACAGACTATTTGCTTTCCTGTTTACTTTAAAATTTAATTGACCTTAACCTATCTACTATCTCTTAATCGATAGTAGGAGAGTTTCAAAGATTGCTAAAGAGTAGTGCTTTATAAAACAGAGAATGCTATTTCCTTTAGGTGGTCCACTTTTTCTTCCTTTTAGTTTTAATGTAGCTTATTTTTACACAGCAAGAACATTAATACCAGAGTCTCCATATATTTTTCCTCTGGTTGCTCTCAAAACTCAGGTCTTTGGTTTCTGAAATGACTATCATTAATGGCTTTACTCTTTGCTTTGTATCTTAAATAGCAAATGTGAAAGTTAATTGGTTTTGAACTAAACATCAGGGATTAGAATCAATAAGACAATTTTTTTGTGGCTAACATCAGTGGGAAAATTAAAAATGTGAACAATTTTGTATCGCTATAGATAGACGACTATTGTAGTATCTTATTTAATAAATAATTGAGACTACTGTTTTTACATTGCCAAAATTTCTCCTGGCATTCCCTCTCCCTGAGGGGTACTCCACATAACAAATAATTTCCTTAAAGAAAAAAAAAAGTGGAAGAAGAAAAATATAAAGTTCTACTCTCATCATGAAGCTTACAGCTCTGCAAAGGAGTGAGATGGAGGGTATTTTTTCATAACTCTTTTTTGAGGCCATGCTTGGTTTTTATAATTTTGCAAGTCACTTCCAATTGTTTTGTGATTGTTTTTTTCCATTTATGTTATTATATAGTGGCTGTGTATATTGTTTTACCAGTTCTGCTGATTTCCCTCTGTGGCAATTCACATAGACATTGCATCTCTTCTCATCATAGCTATCATTTCTTACAGCATAGTAACATTCCTTCCTATTCATGTACACTAATTTGTTTAGTGTCATTTCAATTGATGGGCATGTAATTATGTTTCCAGTTCTTTTCAACTACAAAAAGTGCTGCTATCAACATTTGATATCTAGGTGGGTTTTCTTGTCAGTTTGCCTCCTTGAGGAATATGCCTAGTAGTGGAATCTTTGGGTCAAAGGCCATAACATTTAAATTAATGTATTTGTATGTCTTAAAACTACTTTCCACAACTGTTACAGATTCACAGCTCTAACAACAATACACTGAATGTTCCTACAACACCTCTAATAAGGATTATCTTTTGTCACTTTTGCCAATTTGCTGGATGTGAGATGAAAGGAACCTCAAAAGGCTGTTTTGGTGTGTGTTTCTCATTAGCAATTTAGCCTATGCTTTTCTATTTTCATCAACAGTCAAGTTTTTGAGAACTCTTTGGTCACATACTATCCAATTATTCTGAGCGATCAAATTAAGTGAGTTTCATTTATCTTTAAAGAATTTCCTAAGAATATTAGCACATGTAAAAAGGATTACAGAAAAGAGAATATACTATTGACTTTTTATAGGTATTATTAAATTTACTAAGCATTTATCAAGAAGAAAATGTGATTTTTCAACTTCAGAGATGGCGACTTGCTCCTTCATTCAGAATAACTGATCCTGGGAGGGTCTGCAGGAGGCAAACTTCAGGCCTCTACCTTCCTCCCATGTTTGTGATAATATGGCAGTGCCTACATATGATAGATTTGTAGAAAACATTAAAATCCTTTACCAGGGAATAAATAACACAAGTATATACAAATGAAAGTGCCTTCTTTTTGTTCGATACACAGTGAGCTTTTGTACATAATTGGCTATTCAATTTTGTGACTACGTACCTGTGGCCAGTGATGACAGAAGACAACAATAAAGAATGACTTGACATATTATTTGGTGATGTTCAGGCAGTTTAAGAATAGATAATCTGTTTTGTGTTAGTTGTTAAGATTGACACAGTTTTGGTCATCAATTCTATATAGTTTGTAGAAGAAAGAATGATTCCTTCCCCCCCCCAGGCTGGGGTTAAGTGACTTGCCCAGGGTCACACAGCTAGGAAGTGTTAAGTGTCTGAGATCACATTTGAACTCAGGTCATCCTGAATTCAGGGCTGGTGCTCTATCCACTGCGCCACTTAGCTGCCCCCAAGCATCATTTCTTAATATAGAACACTGGCATGTGAATCACACATTCTAGGGAGTATGAAAGTATCTGGATACAATTTAAATTGTTACTCTTATTTCTAGCTGTCAGAAAAAAGAGACATTTAAGATGTCTACATATTGGTACTGTCAAGTTGTGGGTCTCTAGCCTTACACAATAGGATATTAAGATAGCAGCAGAATAGGATTAAAACCTGCTTCAATTTGTGTACTCAGGACAGCTGAGTTCTCAACAACTTAAGTGAAGCTGATTCTAGAAGTCATGACTATTGCTGGGAGTTCAGCAGAGTCTAGATGAGTTGGTGTCAGAGCGCAGGTACTACCTGTGGCATCAGGACATCTGCAGGAGTCCCCACAATCATTCCCTAATCTCCACTTTCTCTGGGCTACACTCAGTATTTTGGTGGAAGAGTGGGAATTGTGGGGATATTCATCTCTTGGGGAACACTGCTCAAAGATCACAATATTTAGCCAAATGGTAAATTTCAGAAAAGAATACTATCAAAAACTGACATCTTTCCCCCCCACACACTTTTTTACCCAGTAATTTTTGAATGCCATATAAGAAATAAAAAATCCAGGTGAAAAGTGGGAGCAACTTTTGAACTGAGTCTCCTAACATGAGTTATGTACTCTTTGGTATTTTACATGGATTTGAGAAGGCTACTTTATCTCACCTGTGTCCCCTTTTCATAAAATAAAAACCCAAAATGTGTCAAATTCTCCAAGGCAAAAGAGTTAAATAATAAATTTGCATAAACTACTGGGAGACACAATGCAATTTATGCATGTTTATCTAAAAGAATCAATATGTAATTTTAATAACATAGGACATAAATATTTTATATGTAAATAAATCAAATTATTTAGAAAAATCTCTTTCAATAATTTGAGTATGGAAAATTCTTAAATAATGAAAAAATGGTGCTTAAAAATGACACAAGATTAGACAGTTATAGATACATTTTAAATAAGCAAACTATTACATTTCAATACTTTCTTGGGTCAGCAGAACCTTCTCCAGAAAGTCATGCCATTTTAATGCTCAGAACACAGTATTTGTTTAACATATGCAACTGAAGTTTACATTTGAAATATACACATTACTGAATAACATTTCAGCAGTTTGTCTCATACCTGCACGTTGAAGCAGACACACCTCACCAAGATTTATGTATTTCTTAAGTATTTCCATGCAAACCTGCAGAAGCCATGAAAAATTGTTATGACTCATTCTTGAACAGATTATAAAAACAAAATTTACACAAATAGTAGTTTTATCTTGTTGATTGCTCCACATTTTGCTTAAATTTAAATTATTTGGGATAAAAAAGATGGTCTTGATTCAAAGGGACACAAGAGAGAAAAAAGGCCAATTTTAAAGAAACATCGCAATGTAGGACTCCATTTAAAAAGTATATAGTTATGATTCTTAAAAAAAAATGTACTGATCACTTCAGGAATTAATTCAATGGACATGTGCCTAAAACTTTTAAATATTTAAATTTAGAGAAGGTAAAAAGGGAATTTATGTTAAAGCTTTACACTAACAATGCCAAAAGAGTTAAGGCTACGGTTAAACTGAATTTTCTATCTCTAGAGAGCTTTCCAAAGAGAACTCTCTTATGCTGTATAATGATATTTCTGACTTTTCTAAAAAGAGACCGACTTTTTCAAAGGGAGATTCTTTGTTTGTGAAATTCAGTTACCAAGTTTGAGATGTAGAGTAGACAATCTTATATTGAAATGAAAAATATAATTCTCTTTGGCTTTTCATTCCTAAAACTAATAAGACTTTTCTCAGTTTCAATTTTCAATAAGAACTATTATAGATTGTACTACTTGGCCAGCATTTTTGGATTTTCATTACAAATTTGAGTAGAGAAAAACTGTATTATACCACTGATGGTGTAATCCTTTACAGGGTCATGATTATCTTTTAGCAAGCCACTATGTTTTTCCATAAGAGATAAGTGTTAGTCTCTATTGGAGATCTGTCAATCATACTAAGGTCAATCACAGAAAGGGAGTTAGAAGGTATCTCAAAAGGCTTTCTAGTGCCACACATACTAAAGAATCCTTCCTTTGACATGCCTGCTGGTATCTCCAACTCAATATATCAGAAGAACTCATCTTCCTCCCTTCTCCCACTTGCCCTTCTTTTCAATATATCTAATTTTTTTTTGCTGAGGCAATTGGGGTTAAGTGACTTGCCCAGAGTCACACAATTAGGAAGTGGTAAGTTGTCTGAGGCCAGATCTGAGCTCAGATCCTCCTGACTTCAGGGCTAGTGCTCCATCCACTGCACCACCTAGCTGCTCCCAATATCTCTATTTCTTTAGAAATTCTTCCAATCATCTAGTTTCATAATCTTGCAATTATCCTTGATTTCTTATGTACTCTCCCCTCTCCATTTCCAACTAGCTACCAAGTCTTGTTCAATCTACCTCCATTATGTCTCTCATATTTATTTTTTTTTCTTCCTCTGATCATTTACTGTATTGGGGTGGACGAGGAGGGAGAGGGGATTTTGCAATCTGTCTTAATTTACCACTACTACCATCTCACTATATACCTTGAAAGCATTCACTTCCGTTTTTCTTTTTCTTCAAAAATGTTAATATTGTACTTCAAATTAAGCTTTTCTTGATCTCAACTCCAGGTTCTTGCTCCTTGAAATAACCTTGTATTGACTTTGTATAATCACAGATGTTTATGTCTCTCCAAACAGAACAAACTCTTTGAGGGCAAGGAGCTCTTTTGTTTTTATCTTTGTATTTCAAGAGCCTACCACAGTGCCCAAAGGAGGTGCTCAATAAATGTCTGATGACTGATTTAAATGTGATCATAAAATTTAACTTTTCTCTGCACATCTTCAAAAAGAAATAATCCACCACCTCTTGAGAAGGCAGCCTGCTTTTGACCAGCTCTAATTGTTAGGATGTTTTCTCTTATCTCAATCCTTCATTTACTTTTTGCAACTTCTACTTACTGCAACCAATTCTGGGGCCCAGCAGAATCAACCTAACAAAAGCATTTACTGGGTGTTCTCCACATGCTAGGCACTGTGATAGTCTTGGGTAGAAAAAGCTTAAAAAAAAAATCTCCCCAAATCTTCTATTTGGGAAGGAGAACTTGTTTACATAACAAATATGAGTGTCAACTCTGTGCCAGATCATGTGGGTACAAATAAAATGAGACAATCCCTACAACTAAGCCAAACCAGTCAACACAGCAACTCATCCAGAGAGGATGGATACAGTTTTCTGGAGGCCTGTGCTGATCCCCAAACTAAAGTCCACCAGATCCCCAAACTAAAGAAAAAAGCAAAGTATGTTTTATCACATATACTCCGATACCATCATAGCATTTAATTCAAGTTCACTGCCTTTTACTTCTTTAACTGTAGTCACCATGTACACTTTCCTGGTTTTGTTTTCTTCATATGAACCTTCCCAATCTGAATTACTCATATTAGCCACTGCTTACAGTATAATGTAATACGCCACCAAGTTCATATACCATGACTTGTCCAACCATGCTTCAATAGAACCCCTTTAATTTCTAGCTTTCTGCTACCACCAAAGTGCATTTATTAATATCGCATTATAAAGAAGCATGCTGTCTTTGACCTCCTTGGAGCATATCTACATACTGACTTTTCTTAAATAATTCCAAGTTATTTTTCTAGACCAGCCATATAATTCAATTCTACCAGTAATCCCTTCCCATAGTCCTTCCAACAATATTTCTATCTTTTATTATCTTTGTTAAGCTGATGGATCCGAGTATGAAAACTCAAAAGCTGCTTTAAAAAGCATTTTTTAATAGTAACAGGTAACATTCTTTGTTAGCTGTTCCACATTCCTAGGTCTTTTCTTCTATAAAGTAAGCTAAATCATGTCATTTATTTTTCTAAGTCAAGCCACCCTTAACACAAAGAACAAAATACATTAATAATAGTGGCTAGCATTTACATAATGCTTTAACTATTTGTATAGTGGGGGGCAGCTAGGTGGCGCAGTGGATAGAACACCAGCCTTGAATTCAAGAGGACCCGAGTTCAAATCTGGTCTCAGACACTTAACACTTCCTAGCTGTGTGACCCTGGGCAAGTCACTTAACCCCAGCCTCAGAAAAAACAAAACAAACAAAAACTATTTGTGTAGTGCAAAGTACTTTATAGATACAATTTCAATTGATCCTCATAGTAGCCTTGTTAAATAGATACAATTATTATTTCCATTTTATAAATGAGGAAACAAACTGAGAAAAGTTGAGACTCATGCAGCTAATAAGTATGTGAGGCAGGATTTGAATTCAGATCTTCATGACTTAAAAAGTCTGGTATTTTATTCACTTTAACATTTAGCTGCCAGCATTTTGATTGAAATAAGGTTAGAAAGCCATTTCAATGTTGTGAGATTTCTGATATTTCTCAGAATGGTTACTGCAACTGAAATAGGCAGACTAGATGATAACAGGCTCAGAATCAAAAGTTATTTAACTGAAGTTGAAATACCAATTTGTGAGGATCAGGGGGAAAATTAATATCAATTTCAAAGAGAAAGTCTGAAGATTTTAAAAGTATTTTTCCTTCCTTGAGAGTGTGCAATCCTCACACATCATGGGGCATAAACAATATTACACAAAGGTTGACTCTAGTTTTTTTTTTCCATATAAAATAATTTTCATACAGACAAATCCAGAGTAGAGGTAACAGCTGCTGAGACAAAGACAAAAACAAAAAAATGTTGCAAACCAAACTCAAGTCAGCTGCTACTTATAATTCAATGCCTTAGAAGGTAACATTTTCAAATAGAATATAACTTTCTATACAGAACTATGCAAGGTATATGATTTTTTGGGTGGGGCAATTGGGGTTAAGTGACTTGTTCAGGGTCACCCAGCTAGCAAATGTTAAGTGTCTGAAGCTGAATTTGAATCCAGGTCCTCCTGACTCCAGGGCTGGTGCTCTATCCACTGTGCCATCTAGCCACCCCAAAACTATGTGAGATTAAAAGGTGGCAGGGGGAGCCAGGATTTTGTGTAATGTAGCTACTTATGTATGTGAAGGGGTCAAAACCCATTGGGATCCTATTGCAGGTGTTTCATTTGAAGCAATGGGGCATACACTCTGACTGGCTCAGGAGATTCTGACAGATACCTCCCTGGGATTGGGGAAGAGTGAGGCTGTAAATGCCCAGCCTGACAGCTGGCTATGCTCCCCTTAAGACAGCACCGTCTCCACAGACATATAGCCACCTAGGTTTTCCTCAATGTAATTAATCCCTGGAGTTTTCCTTCCACTGTGAACCAAGTATCATTTCCCTTAGAAAAGGGTAGAAGAAAATGCTTTTGTCTTTCTGGTGTCTAAGACACTATGGGGGCAGTTGTTATAATCTTAATTGAATAAAAGTAGGTCAAAACTTCCCTTTTGATCAGAAAGGAACTGCAGAAGAACAAATATTTCCTTCACTGTCATATTCTGATCCAAAGATGCTCATCACTGGGCCACAGTGATGGTCATCCGAATCCTGCCTTGAAATTCAATCAGTTATGTGGTTTTGAAGCTCAAGGTTGCAGCCATGTTGCCGCTGCAGGAGAGCTCTCTGAGAAGTGCTTCTGTCCTGGCTCCCCAGCAGTACAGAATCTGACCATGAACCACACATGACTGTAGAAAAAGACATACAACTAGCTCTGGACTCGTCCGACACAGTGGCAAGGGGCCTGCACACTAGGCAAGATGAATGAGGAGAGCCTAGACCACCACTGCCATGCTCCCACCAACTTCTCCAAACCTATTTGTTCAGCGTACTGAGACTTTCCTACCAAGTCTGGGCTACTACACAGAGGCCATCAGAATGAAAATGTAAAAATGTCGTCTGGATCTGGACTGATTTTGGTGCATGACTCAGACCAGTTCCTCAATCCTATGCTGGTTAGCATGAGATTCTCATTTGTCACATTACTTGTAAGTCGAAATGAAAGGAGGTATGATTACAGATATAAAAATTTTTTCAAATTGAGAACTCATCAGGATATACTTTAGGAAATAAGGAAAAAGAATAGATTATCTGATCTAAGGATAAGAAAAAAGCATAAAGAAATGGCTAATCAATAAAACAAAATGAAAAACTAGAGAATTCACCTCACTGGCAGCCAAAGTAATTACTACACGTGGCCATTTGTTTATACAACTTCTATTTTACAATATGTTGTAGCCTAATAAAAATGACTAACTTTCAAGAGAAAACATTTAAATACATCATTTTAGAACTATGCATTTTTAATGAAATATGGGCTAAAAAAAAAAATCAACCTTTAATTTTTCTTAGTTGTTTATTCTAAATAATCTCTCCTTCAAACTCTTTAGAAACTGTACCTTTTCATCTGCTTGTTCAGGAACGTGCGTAAATTTACACAGTGATCGCTCACAGCCACGTAATGTATTAAAGTGAAATTTGCAGTATCCATGGGGTAACATCATCAACCCCAGGGGCTTCTGGAACATCTAAGGATTGTTTTTAAAGGAAGGGAGAAAAAAAAAAAAAAGCAGGGTAAATGCTTTCAGCTAGTAAAATATAGGAACTATTGGTATGGGCAACGGAAGGGAAGGAAAGAGACAGTAAGAATAGGTGGGAATGTTATATATAAAAATAAACAATATTAGTCAGGGCTAATTTAATAAGAAAATTAATTTCTATTTTATATTTGTAAAAGAGAAATTTACTCCTACCAATTTTCTCTACTTTCCCCAATACAATTTCTAATTAAGATTGTTACATATTATTTACCATGTATTTTAGATAATTGCTTAATTGAAAAAACTCCACAAAACTGGAAGGAAATGAATGACACAATTTGATATAGAATCATCAGAAAATTAGTGAAAATGAAGGAAATTTACTTTCAGTATTTCTAAGAAGCAACTTTTCATAACCAACTTGAATTCCCTCCACCTGAGAATATGAAGCAATTAAGTATGTGTACTTCTATGCATGTTGAGATACTTACCCCTGCATTTTTTTCCCTTTTAAATATCTCACAATTTTCAGGATTCTGTAACATAAGGAGAGGATATTTTCCTGAAAATCTGAAATCTGGGAAAAAAAGAGACATAAATCTAATTAATATCATTTTTCTTTCAGATTCACAAAACTTCTTTTACATATGCTGAAGATTTGGAACTTTAGAGAGTCTCTCTCTCTCTCTCTCTATTTATATATATATATATATATATATATATATATATATATATATATATATATGTAGGAGCCAGGGATACTTAAATCTATTCCATTACAGTACAAATTTTCTAGAAAGTCAAAGTGTTATTGACCTAGTAAGATAAAGACTCTTTTTAGGCATCCATAATGAATTTGTTAATACAGCATTGGGATAATAAATGTTAAACTCGCCTAAAGGGAAGTGAAGAGCTAAGGTCACAGGAGGATGCCACTTGTCCATGAATGAGAAATGACAGTTATATTTCCATAGTGAGAAAATCCGGATGTCTGAAAATGGAAATAGTTCAGAGGAGGGGAGCTCCTGAAACCAGCTGAAACTGGGTAAAATTGGATAGAATTGGTTGGGTAGCTAAAAAAGTAGGACAAAGTCATAGCTTGGCTGTAGTCCCCATGCTTAATTGCTTCATAAACATTAACTTCTCCTCCCCAGGAGCAGCTAAGGCTCATTTTAATGGTCATACAATGTATGTAGCGGGAGGGAAAATACATTAAGGAGTGTATGCTGCAGGAGGATTGCGAAAGTATGTTAACTTCATCATGCCAGCCAATGGGAGATGAAGGAGGGACTCTTGTTTCTGTAAAATGCATGTGTGTTCATTTTGAGCTTCACACTTGCTTCCTGCAGGAATGTATTAAAAGTTGACTACTGCGCTTTCCTTCAGAATTGTCAAGAAACTGACCTGAGAATGAATGAGGGGGTGTGTGTGTGTGTGTGTGAGTGTGAGTGTGAGAGAGAGAGAAAACAGGCAAGTGAGGTAGGTGGTGGCAAAACTTGCAAGCAATAAATATTTGTGTGCATACATATATAAATATGCATACATACATTGATATATATGTATACATACATAATAAGCATCTGTAACGAACAGCAGAAAATTTTAGCAATTTCAAGGAATTAAGCAGAAAAAAAACAATGATATAAAAACCATTAATATTGAAAAGGTCTTTTCATCCAACAATTATCTCTTTTCTCCCCCAAAGATAACAAATAAAATCTATGGAGTTCAAAAGAAAGAAGTGTGAAACAATTGGGTTGAATGAAAAGAGTAAGGCAGGCTCTAGGTGCTTCCTGAGTTAAGTTAGTGTGCTTTATTTGAAACATTATGAAATTTAAGAAGCCAGATGAAAATACCAACCAGCTCACAGTTGTAGAATACTTGAAGCTTTGTGAAGCAGTTAATGCTTTCATTTAATCTTTTGATCAGATTTGTAAAGCAGTTTATGCAAATGTCATTAGCACCAACACAAATAATAAAATGGAGGTTTAAAGAGCTTCAGTGACTGCCCATGGTCATGGGCTTGGTAAGAATCGGGGACAGGGTCTGAATTGGAGGCTTTTGACTTAGTATAGCCCCCTTTCAATTAAATTGTGCAACTTTATTGTTAAGATTCTTATAGGGTACTTATGCACTTAGTTCACACCTTTAAAGGAGTTTACACCTTTAAAGGAGTTCGCTCATTGGTCCACACATGAGACTCACACCTTTGGAGAGCATATAAAAGCCCACAATCTGGGAGGAGGAGTCAAGATTTCATTCCAACTTTGAAGTTCATGCTGGCTGGAGACACTCAGACAAGAGCTCTCGGGAACCAAAGAGAGAGAGACCTCTAAGAAAGCTAAGTCTAGCCCCAAGTGAAGGAGACAAGACTTAAAGGAGAAAACAGAAGGAGAATGATCACAATCTAGAGCAGTGGTCCTCAAACTTTTTAAATAGGAGGCCAGTTCACTGTCCCTCAGACTGTTGGAGGGCCGGACTATAGTAACAAAAGCTCACACTCTCTCTCTGCCACTCAGCCCATTTGCCATAACCCAGAAGGCCGAATAAACGTCCTCAGCGGGCCGCATCTGGCGAAATGGGGCAAATTTTTAGAAAACAGCCTTCTGTTTCTGTTCAAGGAAAATGTTTAGAGAGCATTGTCAAGGTTATGAAAAACCAAGGATTGATTATAATTTTGGACATCACTGAACTTTTAAAAACTGTGCAGATCGTATGTCCTTGTTTTTCTCTGGAAGATGAGTGGGAATTAGTAGGAGAGCAACTAATGAACACTACAATTCCAATCCAAACTCAATTTCCAAAGATAAACTTCATACGTACAATTTAATTCAAGTGGCTTTAAAAAGTGTTAGACTAAAGAAAAGGAAGAAAGAATAGGAGGGGGAGGATCCAACTAAATTAGGTGAAAAGGATGCAGAATCAGATAAGAATTCACAGCAGGAGAAATTAGGTCATTCCATATCCCCCGACTTACCTCCCTCAATTAACCCTTCATGGGTGGAAGGAGAAGTAGGAGGGGGAGAGGCAGTGACACAAACAGAATCTCCTGTGAAGCAGCCTATGACAAGATTAGAAAAAGCATTGGTTAAAGCTAAGAAAGAGGGACAGGATGTAAGTGATTTTATGATGCATACCCTGTGATTGAAGAGGTTGACTCTTCAGGTTAAAAAAGGAGAAGATACACTCCTTTTGATTTGGATAAAATTAAGGATTTGAAAAAAGGTTGCACTCTTTATGGGGCCACATCATCTTATGTTAAAATGTTACTAGATAATTTGTCTTATGAAATCCTAACCCCGAATGATTGGAAATCCACAGCAAGGACATGTTTAGAACCTGGACAAAACTTGTTGTGGCTTTCAGAGTATCATGAATTATGTAGGATTTAAGTCAGATGCAATAGGGAAACAGGAGTTAACACACAATTCACTTTTAAGCAACTAGCAGGTGAACGTCAGTATGGAGAGAATTCAGAACAGATTTATTATCCCATAACAGTGTATGAGCAAATTTCTAAGGCTGCAGTAAAAGCTTGGGGTTCCCTCTCCAGATGGAAAGATGGACGGGAAGCTTTCACAAAAATAGAGCGAGGTCCCAATGAACCTTTTGCAGATTTTGTGGGACGTTTGCAAACTGCTGTCACAAGAACTATTGGAGAGAATGCAGCTACAGAAATAATGACCAGACATTTGGCTATGGAAATGCTAATGAGGTTTGCAAAAGAATTATATGGGGACTACACAAAGATGCTCCAAACTTTAGAGATCATAAGACATCATGCTACAGTGGGCACAAATGCTTATTATACTCAAACCATGCTGAACATGGAAAGACAGGGTCCCTCTTGGCAAGGGACTTCTAGAGAAACTCATTGATGCTTTCAATGTGGAAAAGTTGGACATATTAGAGCTCAGTGTAGATATGGAGATAGAGTGAGAAGACAGGCTGAGAGAAGACCTAAAACTCCATGTCCAAAATGCCACAAGGGCTTCCACTGGACCTCAGAATATAGATTGACCAAGAGAAATGAGAGGCAAGATATCAATCAAAAGATAGGTGGGGCATGATGGCAGCTGAGGTTACACCCAGGGAACCTTTAAAAGGTCAGGATTCTGATTTGATCAACTGGCAGAAAAGCAATCACATGGTAGAAGGGGATTATCTGATCACTCAGTCAAAAAGCAATCAGATAGCAGAAATGGATTGCAATTAGGGAGAATACAGGTTTTTTAAACCAACAGGGCAGTGTCCAGTGCAAACAACTCCAATGTAATTGCCAGATGATAAGAGATTTAGAAAGTGGTAAACAGAAGGAAATTAGATAGGTTAACTGCCTGGGAGAGAGGGTTTGCTTGTATTTTTACAGACAGAAAAGGAAACAGATGGGTGGCAACAAGCACCTGGAGAGAGACAGAAAAAGAGAAAAATCTGGAAACAAAGGAGAAGAGAAAAGGAGAAAAACCTCAAAACAAAGGAGAAGATCTAAAGAAACATCTGACACTGAAAGAGCATGGCTGATGATAAAGACTACTGCAGGCCTTGAAAACCATCAGGAATCATTGGGATTCCCTAACACAAGATGAGACTATTGCAAGACTTCAAAACTTGCAGGAATTATTAGATTGCTGGCACATGAACTAATGAACAATGGATTCTTTTTGGACTATTTCTAGGACTTATGGATATGTTCCTCATATATTATGTTACTATGTGCTTATGTAATTTATATAATTATGTGTAATACCTCCCATATTGATGGGTTTATGTATATCTGTTTCAAGGTCATGACCATCCTATGTTCTAAATCAAAAGAAAAGGGGAGATGTTAGGATTCTTACAAGGTACTTATGCACTTAGTTCACACCTTTAAAGGAGTTCTGCTCATTGGTCCACACATTAAACTCACACCTTTAGAGAGCATATAAAAGCCCACACTCTGGGAGGAGGAGTCAAGATTTCATTCCAACTTTGATGTTCATGCTGGCTGGAGACACTCAGATAAGAGCTCTCGGGAACCAAAGAGAGAGAAAGGCCTCTAAGAAAGCTAGCCTAGCCCCAAGTGAAGGAGACAAGACTTGAAGGAGAAAATAAAGAATCTGGAGATAAGATTTGGGAAGAGACAGTAAAGGACTAACTCCTGGCTGCATTTTGGGATTATTGAACTGAACTGAAAGGAAGGTTGCCTCCAGAAGCTCCCCAAGAAATCTTGCTCCCAGAGAACGATGACAATCTAGAGAAACAGAACATCACACTTATTTTTAAAATAGACTATACAGACAAGTCTGGTCTTTACTTGCCTTCCTGTGCATTCTTGTGACTTTATCCTGCTACACTTAATCAAGATTTCACTATTTCAATAGTACCAAGTCACCATATGGAGGCTTTCAGATTTTAAAATGCATCTTAAAGAAGTAATTTGCTAAGCTGTGAGCATAGACTTTTTTTGCATCAAGCCACAAAGACAATAGAAATTTTTTTTGTTGTTCATAAAATAATACCATTCATCCAGGGTTTCAGGATCGTGCCATCCTGATGAGCTTTGAGATTCAAAGAAGGTATTGGCAGACATGGGGTTGTAGGACACAGGGATGTTAACTGACGTTCACCCACAAGAATCTCCGCATATTTAGAATCCTTGCTGTATTAAAAGAAAAATTGCAACCAAAAACTTGTTAAATCAGTGAAATATCAGATTACTTGTAATATCCTACACTTTGCAAAATGTCTTCAGAACTTTAAAAAGAGTATTTTCTACACTTACTTAACCACCTTTCTTAACCTTAACCTATCCTCATGCCCCACCATGGTCAAAAGTAACTCTAGATTCTCAATGTGTCAGGAGATCTGAAGCTCTGGCTGGTCCTGCTGAGTGACACAGGTTTGAAATAAGGGCAAGGTCACAAAATGGGTTGTTGCAAGGACTAACTCAGTCAGGAGCACCATAGCATGCATCTAAAGACCACTTCATGAGTTTGAGGGGGTAACCACACAAAATGAAAAATTGCAGACTATTAAAATATTGAAGTAATTATCTGATAAGAAGCAAACTGTTTCACTGTTACCAAATAAAAACAATACTATAAAATTATGGTAATATTAACTAAAATAAATGACTTTTTAAAAAGGATGAATAATTCTTAGGGAAGAATTAAAAAGTGAGCCATGTTGACTTACATTTGTTGTTGTTGTTGCTGAGGCAATTGGGGTTAAGTGACTTGCCAGGGGTCACACAGCTAAGAAGTGTTAAGTGTCTGAGACCAGATCTGAACTCCTTAAAAAAAGTCCTCCTGACTTCAGGGCTGGTGCTCTATATCCACTGTGCCACCTAGCTGCCCCTTGACTTAACATTTTATAGAAGAAATAAGACAACTTTTGGTTTAAGCTCAGTTTTCCCAAAATATTGTCATTTTTCTCCTTTTTAAGATTTTCCAATTGGATAAGTCATGAGAAACATGGTATGGGGGACAAAATACTGCATTTGTAGGCAAAAGAAATGGCACATTAACCATGTGACCTTGGCCAAGTCATTCATTTCTGGGCCTCTTTTTTCTCACCTATAAAAAAGGGGGAAGGGTTAGGCCAGACTGACCTCTAATATACCATCTTGTGTTCAAATTTTATAATCCTACACTGTAATTTATATAGTTTTAACTATTGTGTACCAGTTGAAGTCTTGCCTAGCTTCATTCAATAAATAGTCTCTTTCATTTTTAGCTGTTTTGCATTTATTTTTCATAAAATAAGTGAACTGAGCTAAAAAAATGGAAAGTTTATATTAGCTTCAAACTGTATTATTTCTTCTAAACATGTTCTTTGAGATCTGTTGGGGAAACACACTGGCCCAACAGAGAAAGTCATCCAATTTTATCCTTATCTTGCTTCTATGACTTTCAGAAAACCATACATTTTCCCCTGCAGTGTATGTTAGCTAGCATCTCTCCCAGTCCCTCTTTCTATGGCAATCTTTTCTGACTCGGCCTCAAGAACCCTTCTAATTCTCTTTTGGTAAATAGCAACAATTACCACAGTGGAAAATTACACTCATTTTCTGACACATTAAACAATTCATGTCCCATATTTGGCCCACTATTTAACTTACAAATTGTATTAATACCTTTTAAAATATTATGTAAAATTACGATGCTTTTAAAATAATCTGACAAACCTTTTTTCAAGTTCAAAAATGTTTTCTTTTTCTTCTTTTATTGTCACGTTACCTGAAAATTTACACTGTGAAGAGAACAAAGTTGAACACATTTAGCTGAAAAGCACTGTTATGTCATTTCTATATGTCATATCTAAATGACCAATGTCATTTCTAAAGACTATGTTTAACAGTAAATTAATTCAAAGCAATTATTAATTAATTAATTTGGTCAAAGTTAAGAAACAAATTTATATGTAGTTCTGAAAAGTTAGATTCACTACATCTTTACATTATCCCTTTCCTTCAGCTAATTGTGTAAATAATCACAGATGAAGCAATACATTTCTCAACTTCACTTTAAACCTAGATCACATATGCCAAAATTTATTAAGTTCTGATAAACCAGGTTGTTTGATTTCTAACATTTAAAACAAAATGCTAAGTCAGATTGTTACTTTTCATTCTTCAAAAACTTGTGAAATTTATAATTTCTTAGAAATACTTATTTCTTAGGTAGCATGGAAAACATTTAAGTTGGGGGAAAAAAACCCAACAAAATACTATGACAATTATTTAATTTGTAAGATTATTTTGATTCAAATAACTGTCAACAATTTAGACATTTTGACTGATTGATTAAACCAGGTACCTAAGACTCTGTCTAATATAATATGCCTAATAGAATGAGACTATAGCTCTTAGATGTCACTTTCCATCCACAAGACATAAAAGAATAAAAAAGGAAAGCTCTAGCAAAGTCATTTTTTACTTCCCTCCTAATAAAAACCATCTAGACACAGCAAGAGAAACAATGGCAGTTCGGACCACCCTGGGTACTATTGGCTTAAATATATCAAATTCTTTAGTTCCAATTTCTTTGTCAAATACAGATTTTACTCTATGGAGGCAGCATAAAAAATCAGCACTTCTAAGCCATACAGTCTCTAAGAAGCAAAGAATCAAGGATGCAGAAAGTATTTTTAAAAGGACCTTAGCTTTGTTAAATATCCAGTCATAGTTAGAGGTAATGGAATGAGGAAACAAAGAATATCGCCCAGCTACAGATTCAGACACCCTTGAACACATGGTACAGCATGGTACAATATCCCAAAGTGTGAGACTTGGCATCAGGAAGATCCCAGTTCAACCCCCAATTCAGACATTTACTAGCAATGTGACTCTTAACTTCTTTAAACCTCAGTTTCCTTATGTAAAAAATTGAAATAATAATGGTAGCTATCTTTAGAAACTTGTGAGAATCAAAAAAGAAAATGCATGGAAAGCGTATGTAACCTGAGTCAAAAGCCAGTGACTTTAAGCTAAAGAAAATTTCACTAAGAATTGTTTGTAAGGTTCAAAACAGTTTTGATATATGTGCATGACATCATAAACTTACAACCTCTTTTTTTTTTTTTTTTTTTTTTTTTTTTTTTTAAGGAAACAGTGCCACAATAGCATAAAGACATCTTAATTACCTCGTATTCAGAAAAATAGGATCTGCCATCAGGCTCTGTGCTGAGCACTTTACTATTACTGTTTAATTGGATCTCTCCCCACCCCCCCAGATTAGCTTCATTTTACCTTTGAGAAAACTGGGACAAACAAAACGTGACTTGTTTAAGGTCACACAGATCAGTGTCCAAAGGTGGATCTGAACTCGAGTCTTCCCAAAGCCATGTTTTTGAAGCTGCCATGGTATAAGTACAACAAAATCTTCCCTAGATTGTGGGCAAAGCTCTAGCCTCATGTGTCAAAGTGATGCTTTACATCAAAGTGAAGCTTTATACCTCAATAAAACAGAACCCTGTCAACAGAGGTAATATCTATGCAGAAGATTCCTTACATAGCATTATACCTAACTAGAGAGAAGAAAGGCCAAACTTTCCCCAAATACCTTTTCCTCCATGTCCAGCCCCTTTTTATGCTCATTTAACTCTTCTGGTTTTTCCTCCTCATTAGTGATCCTTCCCAAAGAATTATTCAGAACTGGAGAATCATGCTTGCTCTCATTTACTGGAAAGATGAAATGTTTGACTGTAAAAGCTTCAATGGTACAGAGACCCAATTACTTATAGGCACAAAGAATGTTATTCAAACAAATCAAGAAACTCACTGTTTAAAACTTGAGGGATCAATAATTTAAAATATATTACAATATCCAAATTCAACAAAAAATTCCTTTTACACAAAAATTCTTTTGGAGAAATCCATTAATTAATTGTGTGCTATATTAATCAATATAGTTAATTAATCGTGTGCTATAACTGTTCTAAAGTAAGAGAGGTAAAAGTAGACACTACAAAAAAACTTCATGCTTATATAACATGGATATTTTCTTTAATTAAAAAAAAGTCAGAAAGGTAATAAAACTGAAAACAGTATAGAACTATAAAATATTAAGCTGATTACATTTTAACATATAGGAAACAAATACATGTTTGTGTCCAAACTACAGATTTATCATAGCAAAAGTCAATACCAAATTGGAAGAATAAAAATGAGATGGGAATGTAATTTTGAGGAAAATCCAATCTGACCTATTTAAACAGACTATCAATTGAAAAACTAAGAGGAAACATAAAAGAACAGATTATAGAAAAGCTACCACTATCTTCTAAAAAAGTTCAATCATTACAACAAGGAGATCAAAAGGGACTGGAATTTCCTCAGCCAGCAAACATGTTCTCTCTTTGGCAGTAGTTGAATAAAAAAGAAAATGAACAAAATAGGTTTCTTCTTGGTTTGGACCTATGATTTTACCAGGGTAAGGAATTCCTGGTATGGAAACTCTTTCCATCAATACAAATGAGTAACTTTTTTTTTTTTTTAAATAAATTACAAAATTTAGAGATGTGCATATGCCTCTGAAGAGTTAAATCACTCATGCATAGATAAAAGAAATGAACAAGCACTCTTCACAGAGGAATAAATCTGAGCAAACAGCTAGAAAGAAGAACCTACATATCCAAAAACATTTACAGCAATTCTTTTTGAAGTGGCAAAGAAATGGAAACTAAGGAGGTGCCCATTAATTGGCAAACAATATTTGGAATCTCACGGAATACTACTGTGATAAAAAGAAATGATGAAAAGTATGGCTTCAAAGAAAGAACCAACACAAAGTGTAGTGAGCAGAATTAGAACAATTTCTATAATAACAAATATTAACAATTTTGAAAGATTTAAGAAGTCTAATCAATGCAATGACCAACTGTGGTTCCAAACTGTTACTTATCTTCTGACAAAGAGGTAATGGGACTCAAGGGCAAAATAAAGCAAATTCTGACAGTGGCCGTATAAAAATGTGTTTGCTTCACTATAGATTTTGTTTTTCACAATAGGGTGGTAATTGAAATGTAGAGAAAATAACTGCTTGTTAAATATAATAAATTTAAAAGTGGGTACGTAAAGGAGAGGGAAAAGAAGAAAACAAATATAGGATCAACTGGGCTATTGGGTATTTGATAATTTAAAAAAGATTGCCAAGAAGATATGCTTTATATACCTCCTTGAAACAGCACCCCCTAAATAATTCTGATTAAACTACTTGCCCTCTCAGTACCCAGGGCAACATTTTCAGCTAGTAAAATGCTGAAGAAAAATGCTAAACTGGGCTGGTAGAAGGGGTTTCCTCATTACATGGAAACACCCTTCACCAAAAAAGTCATAAATTTGCACCATCCAGCCATCTAAAAAAATGAATTCGATCCAACAAAGTAAAATGGAACCTTAAAGTCTCACGATGTATCTTCTGAGTCTGTGTCAAAATCACAAGACCCCTTGGCAAGACAGAAGTTACAACTTTTTTTTTTAATGGACTTCTGTCCAGTGATATCAAGAAGAGTAAAGCAGGGAAATGTGTTGGCCAGAAATGTTCACTACTGAGGGGAAGTTCAGTGGAGAGTCTGATAAGAAAGAGCAGTGGATAAGTCTTTTTTGAGATATTATTGTGCTAACTGCTTCTGAGGCCTAGAACACCACAGAAACGTAGATAAGATCTGTAATTGCTCAAGAGTTTGGCCTATCTATACAAGAACAAGGGGCAGCTAGGAGGTGTATAGAGTACTAGCCCTGAAATCAGGAGGACCAGGGTTCAAATGTGAACCTCACACACTTAACAGTTCCTAGCTGTGACCCTGGGCATGTCACTCAGCCCCAATTTTGCTTATTGTATACTATTCCTATCTCATTTTTATTCTTCTAATTTGCTATTGATTTTTGCTATGATAAATCTATAGTTGCTTGATCAACATCTCCACAATACTCTTTTATCAGCATATGTATCTGAGACAAACACAGCAAATGGACCAGAGATAGGTTTAGAATTGAGCACAAGATAGAGGAGGTTGGATAGCCTTTGGAGAGTTGTCTGGAGCTTTGAATGACTTCAAGTTTCTCCCTGAAACAAAGGCTCATTTAAAAAAACAATACTCAAGGATGCTATGATTATAAATCATGGAATACTATATGTAGGCAAAGATTTAAATTTGAGAGCTCCCAGGATATTGGAGAGGCCCATGAGAAGTGTGAGCAGCTTGCAAAACTGAACAAGAATTGGGCAAGATGAGTGGCATAAAGGATATTAATAGGAAGACAAATTAATAAGAAAAAAAAGACCAATTACAAAATGAGTCATGACCAATGTGTTCCACTGATCTCTCTGCAATGTCAAGAGAACTGGAAGAAGGCTCTTTTCAAGGACATCAGTTATGAAATGTTATAGGATTACAAAGTCAAAAGTTGAAAAGGATGGGCAGGTATAGTTGGATTTTAGTAGCATCTGGGAGAATATTTGATGATAGCACAGACTCATTCAAGTAAAGTGATATAATTCAGAAGTCATTTCAATGGTACACCAATAACAATGGATCATATGATTTTACTATAATCCAAGTAGTTTTCCAAAATTTTAAAATCTCATAGTCAAAGCAATAAAAACTAAGCCATGTCTTTCAAAGCAAATGTTAGATTAAAAAATAAAGATGGCAAGATATTTTAAGACTCAAAACCCCCTTCCCAAATAATTTAACAAACATCTAGAAAATGTTTCCTTGAAAATTAAACTCTGAAAAAGCCTTCTTCTAATCACAACTACTTAATATATTCTAAAAATGAATTTGTCCAAGTTAAATGAATTTATTTTTGATCAAGCCTGAAAATGATTAAAAAAATTCCCTTTTTTGTATTATAATTTTGGAAATTTAAATTACCAGTTATTAATGAAGTGCTGGAACAGATTTCTGATGTCAACGATCCATGGTCCTGTGCAGGAAATTCTCTATTATAAAGCAAATTAAATTTGAAAATTCAAAATTTATAATTAAACATTAACAACCTATCAATAACTACAATAATGCTGTATGCCTAGCTCAAATCCTAATCTTCTATAAAGCCTTACTACTTTAGTCCACAGAAATATCTCTACATCCTTTCAATTACATTTTTCTATATACCATTATTTGTACTTAATCACAGATCTTTTAAAATAAAAATGCATGGAAGTATATGAACGCCTATAAAGACTATAAAACTTATACAAATTCAAGTTAGTGATCTGGGTACAAATCCAAATCCTGCTATTTATTTTCTCATTATCTATTTGAGTCTGGACAGATAGCATTGGCCCCATTCCCCCATCTTAGTTTTTTCATCTGTAAAATGAGCAGACGGAAATAGACAACTTCTAAGTCATCCTTCCAGTTTTCCATCTGTGATCTTATGCAGGAGTCTCTAAATTCTTCAGATGCAGAGCCCTTGACTAGCAAATCTGTTTTCCTGTGCATACAGCATATCCTGATACCTTTATGTCTTATTCATTTCTGAATATATCTCTTCCTTTCCCCTTACTTATCAAGCCTAAGAGAGACCTTCCTCTCCCTTCTATCTCTCACGTGGCATCACATAACTCTGGATTTCCAGTACAGGTGGAAAGACTGCCTTCTTTTCAACCAAGTCCAGCAACAGGGCAATTTTAATCTATGTGACAGCTAGTGAAGGGAGACTCAATTAAGAGTACTTGTATTTGGGTTTCTGGCAAGTTTTCCATTTTTTGTGTTTAGTCTTTCCTGATTTTTGATGAATGAGTATTGATCCTAGGATGAATGAACTGAGACACAGAGGAGATTTTGTGAATTGAAGAGGTCCACAATTCCTGGGTCCAATCAATGAAGCTAACTGGTGGCAAAGGAAGCTTTTACACAGAGTCACTAGCTGTGCACTGGCCTAAACCTGGCAGTTTTAACAGCAGACAGGTACCAAAAATTGTTTGGACAGTAAAGAACAAAGATGAAATGTAAGAAACCTAAACAGTAGATCTACAGACCACTGTATGCTCTAATGAGATTTAAATGTGGTGGGAAGAATGGCTAACAATCTCTGGCCTTGCAGTCTGGCTCTTTTCCTTTTGTTTATCAATGTCAAGAAAATTGTGGGAAGATAGGCGCACTAGTGCATTGCTGACAGCTATGAATTAATAAAACCACCTCGGAAAATAATTTGGAAGAATGCAAATAAAGTGATCAAAATGTCCACATCCCCTACTAAGCAAATATGCCAGAGAGATGTAATAATTGGAAATATCAAAAAAAATTCATAAGTCTATTTATAGATTTAACAGAAAGTCCCCCTATACACCACGATGTCTATCACACCACAGTTTGTGGCAGCAAAGAACAAGAAATAAAGAAGAGGTCCACTGAGTAATGGCTAGGTCCACGGTAGAAGACTGACATAATATGACCAAGCTATAACAAATGACAAATATGATAAATATAGAGAAGCATGTTAAGACATACACATTAGCTAGAAACTGGAAGATGAATGGATGTCCATCAGTTGGAGAATGGTTGGGTAAATTGTGGTATATGAAGGTTATGGAATATTATTGCTCGATAAGAAATGACCAGCAGGAGGAATATAGAGAGGCCTGGAGAGACTTAAATCAACTGATGCTGAGTGAAATGAGCAGAACCAGAAGATCACTGTACACTTCAACAACAATACTGTATGAGGATGTATTCTGATGGAAGTGGAAATCTTCAACATAAAGAAAAACCAACTCACTTCCAGTTGATCAATGATGGACAGAGGTAGCTACACCCAGAGAAGAAACACTGGGAAGTGAATGTAAATTGTTAGCACTAATATCTGTCTGCCCAGGTTACATGTACCTTCAGATACTAATGTTTATTGTGCAACAAGAAAATGATATTCACACACATGTATTGTACCTAGACTATATTGTAACACATGTAAAATGTATGGGATTGCCTGTCGTCGGGGGGAGGGAATAGAGGGAGGGGGGGTAATTTGGAAAAATGAATACAAGGGATAATATTATAAAAAATATATATATATATAATAAAAAAAAAAGACATACACATTAATGCAAAATGAAGTAAAGAGCTGAAAAAAATGTAAGTGGAAAGAGCCATAAAACAATCACAAGTGAATACTGTTACTAAAAAGTATGGCATCAGAGAAAAGTTCTAAGAAAACCTTAGCCCATTCATTGGCAGAGATGCAAACAAACTAGATGTCCATGGGCTAAAGAATGGCAAACTATGGAGCATTATTGTATGAAAATAAGCAATGAATATTGAATACTGAGAAGCAAGACATGAACTGGTAAGAATGAAGTAGATCCAAGAAAAGAACCTATGCTCTGTGTAAGTGGGAAATAACAAGCACATAAAGTGAATGTTCAAAATTAGAGAACAAGGTCCTCAAAAAATTGATTTGATAAGACCCCCCCCCATTTATCTGAATTTCTGATTCTTCTGATGTGTTGATTGATTTGGCTGATTGTTTCCTCTCTTTTTCTTATAACAAGCTAGTTCTAGAAGATTTCTTATAACTCAATTGAAACAGCAAGGAAAGGATATTTGAGGAATGTAAAGTGTTTTCTTCCAGCAGAAAAAAAATAAAACTTGATACTTGTCCAACTATTAGGGGATTTATCTCTGTGATGACACCCCCTTATGAAGTTATATTAAAAGGAAAGACTTTTTTAGGACATGAGATGTGTGTGAAAGAAGTAAGAACTATTTGGAAAAACTGTGCTGAAGGAAATATTGGGGCTTTTTATGTGACATTTGGGAAGCCCCTGGGAACTGTTAACACATGGATTTTATTAGAACTCAAGGTACCAAGGAGGCACCTGAACTGCTAATGTTGATTATCCGGCCTGAGTCCTAAATCTTTCTGGGGACAAAAAGATGCTATGTCAGGTGGACTTTAGCTGAAAAATAGAGATGACTTCTTTTTTTCTAATGGTCACCTTCATTTTCACTTCCATGGAAGGGAAGATGAGGGCCTCTCTGGAGTTCGGGTCCCAGATGCCTTCCTCCCCAACTTGCTTGCACACGGCAGCTAAAGAGAAGCCATATCCTGGCCTAGGAGGATCTCTGGCTGAGGTTTGCTTTCGCTTGGGGTCTCTTTCTCTGAGAACAGGAGAAGGATCGGGCATTCCAAGCCTTAGCAAAAGCCTCTGGAGTTCAAAATGAGGGTCCTTCAATGGGAGCAATTAGTAGGATTAATGTTTTTCATTGGCAATGATAAGCACCAATAGGACCAGAAACCCAACTCTGGCCTGGCTGGTCAAACCCCTTCGAGTCACTTATGACATTTTATGTAGGAGCATCCTTATTTCATTAATATGGTGAATCATTTGAGCATTAATACCATGATCTGTGTCACCAGAAGGCCAGGTAAAAAGGGGATGGGAACTCAAGTCCCAAAAGAGTACCCAGGGATCTGGGTGACTCAATTTTTTCTCGCTGTAAAATGGGAATAGTAATCACACCTAACTTCCAGAAGTACTGTGAGAAATAATCATTTTATAAAGTACTTAGCACAGCATCTGGCATATAACAGGCACTTAAAAGATCCCTTCCTTCCTTCTTTCCTTCTTAGTATGGGGGAGGGAAAAAGAGAATGTTAATAAGAGCCCTCAGCCCCCAGCACTGAGACACTGCCAGGTCTGGCAAAAAGAAGCAGTGCTTAGTCCCAATCACAAAATACAGCAACACAGGCCCAAGGGGTCTATAATGAGAGGCTGGCCCAGTGTATCCCTCTGCTTAATGCAATCCACAAATTCCTCTGCACTGATATAGTATATAGCCCTCTACAGTATCCCATAAGTCCCCTGTCAGCTCTTCCCAGGGAAGACTCAGGAAAAAAAAAAAAAAAAAAAAAAAAGCCTCATTTTCTGGCAGTAGGCCAAGGTATCCATCGAGATATGAATCTAGAGGTGGGCCTGGAATCAAGGAGTCGAAGTTCAAATCCAACAGTTAACAGCTCGGAAAAGTTGGGCAAACCATTTAAACTGTCTTAGGTTCTTCAACTGCAAAGAAACAGCAGCACTGATTCCAGAGTGAGGATCACTGGAGAGAGTCCTAATGGACTTAGCACAGTGCCTGGCTCACAGTAGGTGCTTAATAATTGCTTGTTCCCTTCTAGCCTATGGGGAAGCAGGCCCTGTAGCACCAAGTGGGCATGAGTATGGAGTGACAAAAGGCAAGCTTGGTACAGTCATTTTGAAATACTATCTGCAAGTCACAGGGTCCCTCCATGCCAGCAATATACTAGTCAGTAGTCAGAGGACATTGGACAGCGATCTTAGGAAAGGCTGAGAGGAGGGGCTGTGAACCTTCTATCAGCAAGTGTATTTCAATAGAATTTGCTTTCTTTGTAATCCTGTTTATTTTATTTAATGCAATTAAAATGTTATTCTGAAAAGGGCTCGATAGGCTTCATCAGATACTCAGTGGTCCATGATACACAAAAGATTAGGAATTCTTTGCTTAAAGGCGGATTCTTGTAACCAACACCTTGTAAGGCAGATGTCATCTTTGCTGTAACCAGGTCGTTTCAGAAGCTCCTTCTGGCCACCTCTTGACACCTGAGGATCCATGGTGATCTACAAAGATTTGGCAGTCCCCACCCCCCCTAGGGCACACAGTTTAGATATGAGACATGCTCTTTCCAAAAGGGGACAGTAGAGCCTGGGATTTCTGGCTCTCTCCCCCCATTATTCATTCACTCTCTCATGGGCAACATTGCTTGTTGTATCCTGGTTTTGCTACGTTTCTGGTTTGGTTTTCCTCCTTCAGAGCTATCTCTCTGCAAGGCTTTTCAAATCTCCATTTCAGTGGAGGAATGTCTTTGAAAATATTTTTTTTGAAGTTTGAAATAGCAACTAGCTGGGCTAGTTTTTTCCCTTAAAAAATACTAAACATATCTAGGACTCAAGTGACTCAGGGGACTAAAGGCCTGGGGGTTTACTGGTGCTTTCTGGTTGCCCAAGTACCAAAAAGTCACAAGGAGAGTTCTAGCTCCTTCCTGATTCAACCATCCATCTTGGGCAACAGAGAAACTCAAGATGAGTCAATGTTTTGTCTTCATTGAATAGCTTTGTGGACTATCCTTCCCCCCAAATAGCTAAGAAATTCTTTTGTTAACTGTTAGAAAAACAAATGTTTCATTTAATTCTTTTTTTTTAATTTTAAAATGTGTATTGTTTTGTCTCATTTTATTCTAATCTCTTTGCTAAACTACCAAGAGACTGGCCTGGTTATTCTTGGTCTGAAAAAAAAAAAAAAAAAAAAAAAAAAAAAAAAAAAAAAACTCCCACAGATTGTGACAGTAATTTTAAGTTAAATTAACTGAATCTAGTTAAGCCATTCTGTAAATGTGTACTGTGAATCTTCTATGTTTAACACTTCTTTTATGTGTAAACATAAAATACTGGTTCTAGATATGAAACATTTTATATACTGAGTATCTTTCTCCTTCCACTGTCCCTTAGCAGACATCTTAGATGTAAGTATAAAACCTAAGCTATAAGTAAACCATAACCAAGAAATGATGATTAGTGTTTAAGGAACAAAGGATTGTGGGGAAATGATGCCTAGAATGGCTTCTCCTTAGAGGTCAGCATTCCCCAGGATTTAACCTGGTCTGGTTCCAGACCCTTTACAGAGAAGAAGAGAATGTAGTTACCCAAATTGACAGACCCAGGAGCCAATTATTAATCTTAGATAACAGAGATTTAAAAAAAAAAAAAAGAGAGAAAAAAAAATCAGTTTTGCAAAAAACATCATTTGCTTCTGACAACATAGATAGAAATTATACCTGTAGACTTGGCCACCTATACAATGAATGAAGAGAAACAACTCATAGCTTTTGAACTACCTCTTATTGACCACTCCCTTTCATAAGTTCAGGACTTCAATACTTGGCAGCCTACTAAAGAGAAAGGAAAGGGAAAAATAGATCTTCATACTTGCCTTAAAATCAGGTCTAAGGGGAAAAGACAGAGGGAAGGCATTTTAACATGTATATTTTAAAATAGATTTTAAAGTTCTAGGAATAATTTCCTCCATTTAGAGCTATTAAACTCATTGGCTTTCCTAGGAAAGCATTAACAAGAGTAAGTAGAACACTTGGAATAAATGCCCCAAAGTGCTCTGAAAAAAAATTACAAAATATTGATTGCATATGGCAAAGCTTTAATTCATAAAGATCAAGGATGTTTTCTATTCAACTCCAGCGTTAACTCAATATTTCATAATACTGCTTTATAGCTTATTTCAAAACTGAGATTTAAAAAATCTTACCTAACTTGCCTAGAAGTAAAAACAAATGGGGCCAAATTAGTAAAAACAGCTTAATTTTATTTAAATTTGAAGTGGAGAAGAAAAGGTTGTTAAGAATTAATCAATTATACCTGGGATTGTGCCAAGTCCTAAATTTACAAACAAGGGGAAAAGACAGTCCTTAACCTCCTGGACTTTATGTTCTAATGTGGAAAATACAAACAAATGTATATAAAGCAAAATACATTGGAAAAATAGGAAAGGCACTGGAGTTGAGAGGCTGAGAATTCTTGCAGAGAGTGGAATTTAGGTGGAAATTTAAAGAAGTCAGGGAGATTAGTAGTTTGCACAGAGGAGGAAGATCCTTCTGGGCATGGGAAATATCCAGAGAAAATGCAGATAGCTGGCCATTTCATCATGTGAGACAGGGCTGAAAGAGGAGAAAGTGGCAAGAAAACATCTGAAGTGACAGGGGAGGAGAAAAGATACAGAGACTATGGTGAATGGCCTTATTTTCTTCCCAGTAAAATATAACACAAGGTTCTCACCTGAAAGGGAGAGGGGAGATGGTCACAAACCTCAGGACATTTGAAGGAGGATGAAAAATTTGGTAGAGGCTCTGTGGAGAGTAGAATAGGAAGATAAAGGAATAATAGTGGGACTGCCTAGAAGAAGTGAGGGCCCAGGTGAGGCTATATATACAACACCAATTTGCAGTCAATTTCATTTACGCACCCGTGTAGACACAAAGGTCACAATAAATGATGGGAATGATCCAAGGCTGGGGGCCTGCCTGGATATAAATGCTAACAGGAAGAGCCTGAAGATTCAAGAGAGATTTCCTGGTATAATAATCAGAGAGACAACTTTGTTCACACACTCTCTGATTACTAACATCAAATGAAGAATATAACATTCTCTTAGGTACCTTGTTATAACCCTTAGAATGCCCCTACCCCACTTCTGAAGAATCAATCATGAATGCCCAGAGGGTACTGTGGAATGTTTCTAATGTTTGCTCAATATAAAGGATCTGTCATGTACTATGAGGGGAAAATAAAGGACAACTAGCACTTAGTAATCATAAAATTCCAGAGGATGAACTTCAGGACAATGGACAAACTCTGTGGACACAAACCCTCTCCCACTCTATTTGGCAGTCAGGGACTCCAAGATTATGAAGCTGGACAATTCGAGGATGGTAGTATGTGAGTTTGATACGTGTGGGATACCAACAGGGCATTGTTTGACAGACAGGTGGTGTTCAAAACTGAGGAGAGCCAGTGAGACTGGCTGGATACAGAGATCTAAGTAATCATTTGCATAAAGAAATCCCTGGAAGCCAATGAGATCATTGAGAGAGTACACAGAAAAGAGATGATGGACTTGGGATACTAACTACATATAGGAGGGGGAAGAGAAGAAATGAATGATAATTTCTGATCAAGCCAAAGACATTGAGGACAGGGATTGGAAAGCCAAGGAAGTAAGTATTCTCAGAAAGAGGGGCTATAAAAAGCTATAGAGAAGTGAAAGAACTAGGGAAAAAAAAAAAAACAAACAAACCTCCAGAAAGAATTGGTGAATACTGAGTGTAGATGAAATCATACTTTTTTCCATTTGTTAACTATCAAAACTGTCCCTCTCAACTCCATAATAATCTTAGGTGATAAGCACTTAAAAACAAAACAATCTTAGAAGAATGACCTCTCAGCTTAATTAAGTGGCAAGCCATCATTTAAAGTTATTTAAAGGAAATACTTTACCTCAGTTTCTTCTCCTGTAAAATGGAGTTAATTCTTATTGTAACCAACCTCACTCTTGGAGTGTTGCAAAGTGCAAGTGAGATAATGGATGTAAAACAGTTTACAAAATTATAAAGTACTATATAAATCAGTAATTTCTTAGCACTGAGCTATGGCAGAATACAAATTACTTGGAGAGGGGAGGAAAGATTCTCACGATTTCATTTTAAGAAAGCAATGGTCACGCATGCTAGGCTAACTCAGAATTTTGGACCTCCACAAGATCAAATAGGAGGAGCTTACTTCCCTATCGTTCATTAAATCTAATCTATGTCTGCTGAGTGCAGGAAACCATGAAGTTTCATTGTTCTTTTGTTTTTTTAATGCTGTTTAACAATGACAATCACTCCAAGGAAGTGTTACACAGTTGTATCCTTTAAAGAGTCAAAGTCAAGGACTTTCAGAGATCCTCAGGCAGCTGTTGGCATGGGGAAGCCAAGTGTTTAAAGGTTTATTCAAGTCCACAATTAAATTAAATCAAATCACATTTAAGTGCAGAGGATGGCTAAAAACAAAAAACCAAGAACTGACCAATAATTAAGTGAAATTGCTCAGTTATGTTCAGAGGAATTTGCTAGCTAGAGGAGTTCAGTATGGATCTGTAGTACAGTATGGGTTTTTCAGGGTTAGAAGAATAGTAGGCAAACGTGTGTGTGTGTGTGTGTGTGTGTGTGTGTGTGTGTGTGTGTGTGTGTGTGTGTGTGACCAAACAGCTACTAAATGCTATTTTGGAAAGAACTTTTGTCAAGGGCAAAGCAATACAAATGCAATTTTTAACTGACAAAGTTAACATTTTCACTTAAGGTTATACCAAAATGTGTTAGAAATCTAGGTTGGTCAGCCTTTAAGATCAAAATGCCTTCATCAGACCGATAAAACATTCACTACCATTCCCAATGTTTTGGAGATTTTTTTCCCTAACTTCCAATGAGCCTGAAAGTCTTATCCCTTTTGAGGGGGTAATGAATTCTGATAAATATTATCTTGAAAGGCAGAACTGTTTGAGAATTAGAGAAATTCTCAAATGGAGATGGAATACAGCAGTATCACTTTATATCGTGTCCCATGTTAACGAAAGATTAAGAAATTTATCTAAGACAGGGAGATGCATACTTGAATTCACCTAAATTTAACTAAACTCACCAAATTTAAACACCACTGCAAATCCCATGCGCTATAAGGAAGACCAGATTTGAAAATTTGGATCATCAAAGATACACATCATCTAATGAGATAAAAATGTGGTTTCATGATAAATGATTAAAGAATGTGTCAAAATCTTATGAAATCAATGCCAAATCAAATAAAACAAATTATTTTAGCAAAAGGATTTATTGCATATAAAAAGTCTTTAATGGAAAAAAGTAAGAAGTTTTATATGTCAAATAAATTTAATTATTTTACTTTGTTCCAGGCAACATGCATATCACTGTATGGATGATATGGAATAGAAAAGCACGAAGCAACCAGCCCTGAAGGAATTAATGATTCCAATTGGAAGGCTATGACTAATGCATTTAGTTACAAATGTAAGCCTGTTTTAAATTTTAAAATGAAGTAAAACACAAGTACTTTAGTAGGAGTTCAGAGCTAGAATAATCCAAAGGTTTTCTATGGAAAACTAGAACTGGAATAGAATTGAGAAGGTAAAAAGAATGGGGGGGGGCATTCCAGATCAAGAAAATATGAGCAAAGTCACAGCAAGAGAAACAAAGAAGCCTGAGCAGAGCAACAGAGTGAAGGAGGAGCAGGAGAAAGAAGATGTCAGATAGAGCTATTCTCCTGGAAAACCTTCCCCATTCGTTAAAATCAGAACAAGGCAGTGATTTCTGCTCTACAAATGAACAAAGCTAAATAAGCAGTTTTAGCAGTCAAAACAGCAGAGCTTGAGTTCTGCTGAAGAGAAGGCCACCATAAGATGCTGATGGAACCCAAATAGGTTTCATAAGATACTGGATTTCCCTTTTTTATTAAGGGAAGAATCATACTTGGCCTGAGCTAGCAAAGCTCCAGAGCAACTACAAAATGCTTGTACTATGTTTTGGCTGAAAGGGCTTTGAAAAGGCTTCCTAAAACTCAGGCCCCAAACTAGCCATCAAAATGACAGGCCTACACCCCCAGGCCTGCACCAGGCACAGACTAACTCTCCCAACTTTAGACAACAAGAAGGCCCAGGGATCTTGGGACAAAACCCCAGAAGAATCCAAGGCAGCAAAGACAAAGCACACACATTTTCCAACAAAGATTTTCTATGGGAAGTTCCTAAAGGACTATGAGAGAAACAACACATAGAAAATGTTTCATATGCTAGATGAATTAAAGGAATCACAGAGACCATTTAGAAGACTATTAGACTAATCTGAACATGAGGTGCTAAGACTAAGTGGCAAAAATACAGTGTAGAAACTACACCGAGGGAAAAAAAATTGCGATGAAGCTGATAATTGGATAGGATTCAATCTCCATAGGTGGGAATGAAGATCGCACTGTAGCTAGAAAGGATATTACAGAACATGAAGACAATGAGGAAATAGGTCCTCCTGGGGAGGTGGAGACAAATCAGGGGTCCTACAGACAGCAAAAAGAGAAGCAAGCATTTGAAACCATTTTTTTCTCATTAAACTTCACAATGCTAGGGTTTAGCCCTGCAACTGGCACAGGTGGTGCAGTGGTTAGTGATGGGCCTGAAGTCAGGAAGACTCATCTTTGTGAGTTCAAACATGACCTCAGACACTAACTAGCTGTGTGACTCTGGGCTTAAGTCTCTTCACTCTTTATTGCCTCAGTTTTCTCATCTGTAAAATGAGCTGGAGAAGAAAATTGCCAGCTACTCCAGTATCTCTGCCAAGGAAACCCTAAATGGAGAGAACTGAAAAACAATAAATGCTCGAAGGAGGGCCTTAAGGTTTGAGTCTATGTGAGCAAAGAGGAATGACTTGGGGGAAGTTCAGTTTGAGCTAACATACAGCTGGCTGAGTAAAATTCATAAATATTTTTCCTATGAAATCATTCAACAACAAAACAATCAATTTTTCCCCCAATGCCAAGACTAGTACTAAATACTCCCTGGTCATGTACTGCAAAGAGCATGTTTTTCATATAACTTTAGCATGTGCTATAATTATCATCAGGTAGGAAACAGATAGAATGTGGTTTTCCAATTAACATTTGGTAAACTAGAAGAAACATGACTTGCATCTTTATAAGTAATAAAAAATAGAAGCAATCTGGATCTACATCCCATAAAGTATAAGCAAAGTAGGTGAACTCTTACAAATAGGCCCTCGTGACCCATTTGAACATTGCAACAAACCCAGCGAGGGAGTTAAACTGAGTCTAACAGTTGGCAGCTGTGAACACACAGCTATCTTTACAGTTTAAAACAACAGTGGCTTTTCTCCCATTTTGACATCAGCAAAGTGTTTTTTGAAGCCAGCCCTTGGCAGCGAACTTGGCTTTGGAACAAGGATTCGGGAGTCACTCCAACAGCTCTAGGACGTCTCTGATGATGAAGACTACAGCCCAGGCAATGCCTGCAATGCCTTGTTCTGATCCAGGTTATCCCCAAAGTTTTCCATGGGGGGAAAGAAGGTTTTTTAATATATACGGATTAAGAAAAGACAAAGTCCAAAACAAGTCTACTCTTTCTGTCCACTGCCTCCTTCCTACCTTTCTGCAAATCCACTTGAATCTCACCTGACATCTTCCCCACATTCTTCATACCCCCCAGTTATCTTCCTTATGAGTCCAAGTCCTTTGCAGTCATTCTCAACTGTTGCCATCTCTGTAGATTAAACTAAATTGATAACTTCATTTTAAACTACTTGCTGGAGAATTCTGGGGTTCCTGATTACAAAACCACCTTATCATTTTGTTTCAGACAAAAACAGCTACTTGCAAATGTCTTAATTTTTTTCCTCTCTGGACTTTTGCATACCTGGAACACCGCCATCTCTCCTAAACATCCTCAGCCTGCTTTCCTTTAAGTCCCAGCTTAGGTGCTACCTCCAATTGGTCCTCCACACCTCAAACAACATGGTTTAAGATTTCTTGTTGGCAAATTACAATTCTCATCTGAGTTCTTTTGGATTTGTCTTTCTCTACTACTAGATCATAAGCTTCTGGATAGCAGAATCTAGGTCTCAGCTTACATTTCTAATGATAATGCCAAGGAAGTGTGCTTCCTCATTACTGTTGTGGGATTGGTTTTTTATCTCTTTTGAGGGCGTCATCCTCAACTCCTTGTTTTCAGTCATTCTACATATATAATCTGTTAAAACATCACTCCCAAAGGACCCCTTATTTCTATTCCCATCTATCACTCTGAGAGGCCTATTATCTCTCCTGAGGATTCTTGAAAGAGCCTAATGGGTCTTCTTGATTCCAAGTCATCCTCTGCTCTGCTGTCAATAGAATTTTCCTGAAGGTCATGATCGTGTCTCATTCATCACAATCATTCAGTACTTTCCCCCTTCTTACCATTTCAGTCTCGTACTTTATTCCCTTCCATGAATGTTCTAGCCTATTTGCTGTCTCTACATTCACTACTCCACCTCCCATATGTGTACCTTTGCACTGGCTGTTTCCATTCGATGCCCTGCCTCGACCTCCATCTTCTTAGTTGCTCTGGCTTCCTTCAAGACTTAGTATCTAAGTCTATTGCAGACTCAGTCCTAGTGACCATTTTGTTTCCAGTGTTGCTGGTCTTTTTTGTTGAGAGAGTCGGCAGACAGTGTGTAGCAAGTCTTCTGCTCCTTTCCCTAGACCTTATTTTATTGAATGTGCGTCCTTCTCTCTCTAATTTAATTTCCTATGATGTAGCAATGGCCCATCCTTTTTTAGAAAGTTGTACCCATCAGAATAATCTTGCTCTTATTTGGGCAGATTATCTATAAAAGCAATTCTCATTTGAATCTCGGGCTAGCCAGAGTGGCCAACCCACTGATGCCTTTCTGCCTTGTCTTTAACCTTTTACACTTTCTTTTCCTGAACAAAGAATTTTCATTTTAACAATCTATTCTGGATATGTCCTGTGTTATACGTACATGTCCGCTTCTATTAGAATGTGAACTTCAAGGACAAAAACTATTTGTTTTCCTTTGTAACTGTAGCATGTGGCATATTAATTATTCTAGCACATAATGGTTAAGCAAAAATGCTTTTTGACTGAAACTTCTTGTTTCAGGCAGGAAAGCCATCATGCCTACATGATTGCCCCTCCTCTTAATTGTCTTTGTTAAAGGACACTAAATACCTAGGTCACCTAATCTCCAAACTTTTTTTTTTTTTTTTTTTTTTAAACCTTTGCCTGTTCTTGTCTCCTTTTCCATTTCACAAAGACCCCTGATCTCTTACTATACATCACAGCAACACTCTTTTAAACTTAGTTGCCTTCAGTCTCCCTTCTTCAAGCCATCTTGTACACTGACCCCAGACACGGGTGACATGGTAGCTATCTAAGTAGCTGAAGGGCTACTATGTAGAGGGATTGGAATTGTTCTGTTTGGCCCCAGGAAGCAAAACCAGAAGCAAAGGGTAAAAGTTGTAACAATTACAGCTTCTCAAAAATGGAATGGACTGCCTTGAGAAGTGGTAGTTCCAAACCCTGGAAGCTCTTCAAGCAAAGACTAGATGATAACTCCTATAATTTATCACAGGGTTGGATTACATGACTATAGAGTCTCTTACAAATCTCAGATTTCGATTCTGTTTCTTTCTAAACAGACCTCAAGTTTGAATCTAGGGCCTTTATATGTTACCAGAAAAATAAGGCTCCTTTGCCTGTGTCTATAAAGTAGCAAGGACTAAGATGCTCATTTGAGCCAGAGGAAGGTTTGCTCTTCCTGATGACATCTGCCACTCTCTTTATAGAGCACAGTCTTGCATTTCCTCCTTTAACTTTCTCATGAGACTTGGCAAAAAAACAAAACAAAACAAAACTATAAATTACAGTAATGAGGAAGAATATCTACTTATAATATAAAAATGTGAGACTTGGTTATGATGGTAATTTTAAAGAGCAGATATTAACAATAAAAATTGAGGCAGTCTTTAAATTAAGAAATATGCAAATTACAATGAGAATCCAACAGGGTGATAGTTAGATGAATTAAGTATTTGATATTCTCATTAAACAAATATTTTCAAATCTCTTAAACAAATGGACAAACTTCTGATGAAATGTTAGGACTCAACAAGCAACTATTAGGACAGTACAACCAACTATTATCAGTTGTGACCATATGGGAAAATTTTGTGAGAGAAACTGGAGAGTTTGCATTTTCTTCTCCAGCTCATTTTACAGATGAGAAAACTGAGGTAAAGTGATTTGCCCCAGTTAACAAATGTCCGAGGTCAAATTTGAACTTAGCAAGGCCTAGCATTCTATCCACTCTGCCAGCTACTATCTTACAACCAATTGAAGTGACAGCACATAAAGCTAGACGGAAAGAGCAATCTACAAAACTAATCAAGTATGTTTAAGCAATGACTACAATACCCATAACATTTGATACCTTAAATCAGTTTTTTTTTATCCTCAAACACAATAGTAATAACATAATTATTACAAAATACAAACATTTTTTGAGAAGAAAAACTAAAATAAAGTTGGGGAAAAACTGAAATAAAAGATGTTTAAAAACTATTAACATCATCTCTCCTTTAGTTCTAAATCTAAGAATTTAGACAATTTTAAAAATCCCAATAAAAACAAAAAAGATTCATATAAATCTGTACAATAAAAAGAATATAATAAGCTGTACATGTTGGAAGGAACTAAATTAGCATGGAAACTGATCATCTTTATCTTATAAAATCTACTTTAAGCTTCCCTTCTAAGAGAATAAAAGGTATTCCAGCTAAAATTTTCACATAACTAATGTTATCTTTAGACTAATACAAATTTCAGAGCTTGGGAAGGAAACAAATGAAGCACCAAGTGATGTAAAAGCAATTAGAAATAAAACAATGTACTTCCAAAGCATTAAGAAATCAAGTTTCTGAATACTAAAAACAAACTACTTCTTGAATTCTAAGTAACTTTTCATGGTAGGTTAACATAATGCTCACACACTTAGTTTTACATCTATAATATAATTATCTAAATATAAATAATGTACAATATGCTGTTCTGTGCAGAGACAGAAGGTAATGCCTTTCCAATACAAAATCACTAAATCCCAGTTTGCCTCACTCACAAAAAAAATAGGAGATTTATTTATTACCCAGTTTGAAAACTACATAAGTGATGGAAATGCATTTGAATGTATGGAATTATGTTTTGTGATTACCATTAAAAATACCATGGAAATAATTTAATCTCTTGACATACAGAAAAGAGTGCAGGTTGATCAGGTGTTTTTTTAAGGGGGGAGAAGTCCAACTTAGAAATCTTCAAAGACATGAAGTGTAGGTAAGATATGAAGTAAAATGCAAGGTAGCCAATTTGTGATTATTTCCATATTTTGTGGCATTTCAAACAGTTCACTCAAAACTATCTTAAAATTCACCATGCTCACAGCTCCTTGAGAATTGAGGCAAAATTGTGTAAAAAAAAAAGCTCCAGAGTTAGGAAAGAACTGCCTTCAAATCTTGACTTTCCTACTTCTTAAGATTTGACTTTGAATAAATCAGGAGTTTGCACTAGGTCATTTGTAAGGTCACCTTCTAATTCTATATTCTCAGGACATTATTTTAGAATGAAGTAATGGCTAAAAAAGTTGTTTAAACCTTAAACTTTTAGGATTGTACTGTACCTATAGTTTTCAATGAAATTCAAATATAAATTAAATATGCATCCTTGGTAAAAAATGGTGGTGGCCATCTAGGGGTTGTTTTCTAAACTAAACTCTAGCCACTATACCACCTCAATGTCAGTACTTGGTTAATAATATGAGATATATTTATACCCAACAAGATTCCTATGTTTTTACTTACTATCATATGTTAGGCTTAACATCTCCTGTCTGGAAAATGAGAATTTGACCATGATTATATTTACTTAAAGTGGAGTATTTGTTATATTTTGTCCTCCTAGGAAATCTTGTGTAAGTGCAGTGACTAAAGAGAAATATTTCATCACAATAAGTGCAAGCTTCAAATACATAAATTCTATATAAACTTATAAAGTCTATAACATAACTCCATAGTTTCATCTGTTTTTTACTTTTATCTATGTAAATACAGAACATTAAACTCAATTCATTTAAAGATTTTAAGAAAAACGGAAGATAGAATCTCTCCCTTAACAAATAAGGTTTTTCCCCCAGTGAAAAGCCACTCTCTTGGACATCAACTATTTGAAATACCAACCACAAAAGTTAAGTTTCCAGAGAGGAGCCACTTTTCAGGAAAGGCAATGTATTAATCCAGAAGATATTTAAAAAAAAAAAAAAACAAAACAAACCAGGAATTTGAAGTATATTGGGAAACCCTATTTGTTATTACTGCTTAATATTTTCCATTAGCTACATATGAAATTTTAATATTTGCTATTGATGTATAAATGTAGTGGCAAAAAAGTTTCTATCATATATGTACCTCTGATACTTATACCTAATCTAATTTCTAAGATCTAGGTAAAGCTTTACTTCCACTTTGCTTTTATCATTATTTCCTTGTCTCAATACTGTGACCTGAAATTACATTAAAGAAACAAACCTACTATCCAGCTTATTGGTAACTGAAAAAAAATTATTGTAACCAAAAAAGTAAAAATAAAAAACAAAAACTGAACTTCTGCAATATTTTGCATCTAAAAAGGTACCTCTTTACATGCTGACAGGCATACCCAGAGTCATTGCTTGGGTCTCTTTTCTCTTGCAGTTTCATAGGCTTCGAATCAATTTCTTGGAAGTCTTCAGCACTATTAGGTTCTTGGTTTTTAAAAGCATCATCTGAAGTGAATAAAGGTTCTCCTTCAATTCCAAAGAGGTCTGGATCATCTTGAATTACATCAATTACAAGGACATCATCTTCATAAGCTTGAAGTATATCTGGAAATGCAACTTTAATTTCTGCAAAGCTTTTTCTGGATCCTTCCTCACCAACTTCTCCAGATGAAATAAAAGAATCAAACAAGTGAGGTCCCCTGGAAGGTGAGCTTAATAAAGGGCTTTTCTTTATATAACCAGAATCAGAAGAAAAATCACTCTTCTCATAGGTAGGAACTATAGTTTCTATGACAGCCTCAGAAAGTAAGTCAGGTGGATTGGTTTTAGCTTGTTTCACAAAGCTCTGAGAAAAAGTACTAGAGTTTTTACTGCAGATCTCATCAGGATTTGCTTGCATTAGGGGGACACCAGCTGGGATGCACAGAGACTGCTGGCTTGAATTTACTGTACTGCCAATTTCTTTCATCCTATTCTGCCTAATTTCTGTTGTAGAGAAATTGTCAAGGAGCTCCAGGGGACTATAGGCTTCCTTCTCTGCCTTAACATTTACCTCCTTTTTGGGTTCTGTTTTATTCTTGAGTAAAGGGATTTTAAAGTTTGTCAGCCGCCCAGTATTTAGCATTTTCACTAAATTTGGCACTGCAAGTGTCTGTTGGGCAAGAGCTGCTTTGCGACTCATAATTTTGCCTGCAACATTGTTTACATCCTGATTATCTTGAGAAGAGGACTGATTAAGTTTTGCTGAAATTCCTTTATCTTTTCTTGGATTTACCGCCAAATGTAGGGTCACATTAGTTGAATGAGCATTTTCATTGCCATTAGAAATCACCTCTGATTCAATTCTACTCACATCTTCTGACTTCCCTTTTTTGTTATTGCTGTTTACGTGTTCCTCTATATCCATTAAAGGAGATGTTAGCCCAGTAACAGAAGACAAAAAACCTTTTATGTCCCCTTTTTCTTTACTTGAAGGTGTTTTCTTTGCTTCTGTAACAAAACCCTGTAACATTAATTGAGCATTATCAACTAAGAGTTCATTACTTAGAAGCAGCCTATCAGAATTATCTTCACATAGACTTTCTTGAGGTGCAGAAGGAAAGGCATTTGATTCAATTAAGATACCCTTTTTATGACACCAAACAGATGTCCTAGCACATGAATAATAAGGCCAAATTCTTTTCCCAGTCATTGGAACTGCTCTTCTACAGCTTAGTTTTAATTCTTCAGTTTCACTTTTTAAATCGTCTGAAGCTTTCTTTTCAACACAATGATAATCAACAATGTCAAATATATCTCGAGACAGTTTCACTATGGGGTTTTTCACCAACTTAAGGTGTTCATCTGACTTTGTGCTTTTATGGTCATAGGGCTCTGGAACAGTCTTATTTCTTTCTTTTCTACCACCGGATTCAAATGTTTTCTCAAATGTATCATTTGCATGGTGTCTTATGCTCATTTTCTTGTAATTCTTCTCTTCGGTGATTTCCTGAGAACTAAGAGAATTATCCATTATAGAGGAACCCTTTCTTAAAAGAATTGAATTTGTTTTAAAATCTAAAGTATCTTTGTTTTCTGCGAACATCTGCTTTGCTTGCAACAACAACTCATCTGATTTATTATCCACATTTTGGAAACTTATCTCAGGAACTGTTTCATCCATTTTTTCGGATAATCTCATCCTTTTCCTGGGTTTTCTCCCAACACCTCTTTTAACTTCTTTGGAGTGCTTGTTTTTTGTACTTTGAAAGCAAGAAAATGTGCCATTATTTCTGTTCTGGTGTAATCCTTCTTTGTTTCCTTCAAGCAATGATTTTTTCGCTCCTGCATTTTCTTCCTTTAGCAGAAGATGAGGGGTACCATTCACATCACTCTTCTCCACATTCTCTTTCTTTATCTTCAAGGCCATTTCTGCTACATGCACATGCTCACCACTTTTATAAGCAGGACTTCTTTCATCACTAGAATCCTTTAAAAAGGGTTGGCAATTACTGTCACCTTTAACCACTGGCCCCATCTCTACTGTAGGTGACAGGCTGTTATGAGAATAATTGGAACTCTCCCTATACAGCCCATCTTGGAACTCTGCTAAAGTGTTCTGTACATCCCTGTTTTCAGCTACTTTGGGAGAGGAGGTTTCTAACCCTTTAGGCTTTGCGATTCTAATTTTTCTTTTATTACATTGTACTAAGTCTTCCTTGCCCAAAGTCTGCATTAAAGCCATGCTTTTAAATGCACTGGACTCCATTGTTTGAAAAGATTCAGAACTGATTAATGATTCCTTCATGCTACAATCACAAAGCAAATTTAAGTCAGTTGCTGGCGGAAGCTCATCTTTTCCACTTAAGTCTTCTTTAGTTTTTTTCTTTGCTAAATAAAAAAACCAAAAAACCAAAAATCAGTATTTCAGATGGCTCTCAGATAAAACTTAGAGATAAAGGGTTCAGTAAGGACATCTTCTCAACTAAAAGGAGGTTGACCTCTAACCACTTTAAAGCCTTCCCTCTGCAACAGACAGTTGGGCCAGTCCGGGGAGCAGGCTAAGGTGCAGGATCCGAGGCCCCACGCCCACACGCTACCTTCTTCCCGCCTGCGGCCCGGGCCCGAGCTCTTAACCTCAGTTTCCCCATCTACAGATGGGGATGCGGCCACACCCCGCTCCCCGTTCCGAGTACGCCCCACCTCTGTCCTTGGGCTCCGGCTCCTCCTGGCCCGGCACCGGCGGCTGCTCTGGGGCCCAGGGAGGGCCCAGGCTCCGGCTCCGCCTGCGCCGCCTCCGCTGTTTCCGCTCCTCTCCCGACCCGTCGCTGAGGCTCTGCTCGCCCGAGGCCTCGTCCCCGGCTGCACAGGGCCCCGCTCCCCTCAGGCCCCGGCTGCGGTCCCGGCTCAGCCCGCGCCCCGGAGGCTGCGGCTGCGGCTCGCTGGCCGGCCGGGCCTCCCCGGCGCCGGGCCTGCGGCCGCGCTTTCGCCGCGGCGCCTCCTCCTCCTCCTCCTCCTCCGCTTCGGCGGCTGCCGCCACAGTCTCCCGGGCGCGCCGGCGCCGGCGCCGCCTCCTCCTGTCCCGCCTGGCTGAGGCGGACTCCGGGCAGGGCCCTGCTGACAAGGCCGAGGCCCGAGTGCACAGGCGGCGGCCCGACGCCCACTCCCGTTCCGCCTCGTCGCTGCCGCCGCCGTCGTCGTCGCCGTCGCCAGGCCGCGCGGGCCCCGAGCCCCGCGACCGCAACCGCGGCATGACCCGCCCCGCCCCCAAGCAGCCTCCGCTGCCGCCGCCTCGACGTGCACCGCGGCTACGGCCGCCCGCTGCCACTGCCTCGCGCCACGCCTCGAGCCGGCCTAGCTCCCGGGCGCGCGCGACTCGTGCTCCTCACACGCTAAGGGCGAGGCAGTGGGAAAGCGGAAGTGACGCGTGGGACCACCTCCGCGTCCCCCCTAATACCCTTCCCCTCCCGTCAGCCTACAGCGGTGCCCCTGACTATCAGCAGCGACAGGAGCGGCAACTTTTAAGTGAGGTTCATGCACGGATGGGGAGGGGAGTCGGAGACAGGTCTGTCATGTGGCTTCCCCAAGCGAAAGCGAGGCCGGCACAGGAAGGGCGGGGGGAGTGGGGGGGAGCGGTCGAGAGGGTGGAGGCCCGGGTCTGACAGTCTCCTGTGCCAAAGCGAGGCTCGAGCAAGGGTGGGGGTGGGGAACGGGGAGAGAGGCCCGTCAGCCGGCTTTCCATGCGAAAGCGAGGTTCGCGGGGAGGGGGAGGTACAAAGAGGGGCTCCCCACAGTCTGGAGGCCTCCGTGGCGAAAGCGAGGCCGGCGCATGGGAAGTGGGGGAAGGGGAGCAAGGTCTGTCAGTCAGGTGTCCCCCGGAGCAAAAGTGAGGCCCACGTGGGAGGGGGAGGCATCTGAGAGAATCCAGCGCCCCTGCCGAGCACGTACAGTATGCCTTACCCCACAAGCAACTTCTCCTTGGGCACAAGTGAGGCCCGCAATCCACGAACGAGCACTTATTAAGCTCTTCCTGGGAGCCCCAGTTCACACTCGCACCCCTCACCTGGTTGAGCGCCGGGTGCCAGGAGTCGGAACCCTCGAGCCCCCATCAGCCCTTGCGTCAGTGCTGTGCTCACTGCTTTAGAGTCACCCTGGACCGCATCCCGCCCCTCCCCCCTCCCCAGGGGTGCGCCATCGGGGCCTCTAAGCAGCTACACAGAGGACTAGGCCGAGTGGACTTTTGAGCTAGTCCTAGGGAAGTCCAGGGACTGACCTCCGGGGCCTGGCTCGGTTCCCCACTTTCCCAGAGTCGCTCTCACCTTAACCGTCTCCCATCTTTCAGGCCTTAGCACTGCCCGAGCGCCCTTCCAGCCAGGATGCGCCCTCCGCCCCCCTGACCTGCTTCTGGTTGCAGAGCCTCGCTGGACGAAGCCACACCCATGAGGCTGGGCAGCCTCTGCTGGACAGCCTCTCCGGGCTGCTCCCCAAGCCTGGGGTCACTGACCCAGTGCACCTCGCCGAACTCCCACGTCGGAGCCCCCCTCCCCCAGGCCCCCTAGCAAAGAGGTCTGGAGCTGTGGCAGAGGGCGCCCCCATTCCAGCTCCTGCCTTCGTGGCCATTCTCGTCTCTGCTTGGGCTGGAGCAGGCGGGGCCGGGCCGTTCTATCCACAAGCCTCCCAAACCCTATTCCAAGAAAACCAGCAAAATGAAACCGCTTCTAGTCCCACTTTCTCTTTATTTTCTCCAATTATAGGTAACCCCCCCTTTTTTTTTAGTTATACACATTTCTTTATTTACATGTTTTCTTATCAGTTATGTTAGGAGAGAAAAATCAGAACAAAAGGGAAAAGCACAAGGGAAAAAAAAAACAAGAAAAACGAAAAAGGGAACATAGCAAGTGTCGATTTAGATTCAGTCTCCATGTTCTCTCCCTGGGTGAGAATGGATCCCAGGTTTACTGGGGTTGCCTTGGATCACAACCGGTGAGAAGAACCTGATCTGTCCTAGTTAATCATCACCCTGCATACGGTAACGGCGAGAATGTGCACTTCTGATTCAGCATCAGTTCCCCTGCAATCTTTCCAGACCTTTCTAAAAATCAGGGTTGTTTTTTTGTTTTGTTTTGTTTTGTTTTTTTGGTAGAACAATAATATCCCATTACATCCATATGCCATAACTCATTCAGCCGTTCCCCAACTGATGGGAGTCTGCTCATTTTCCATCTTTGCCACCACAAAAAGCTAGTACAAACATTTTTGTACATACGGGTCTTTTCCCTTCCTTTATGATCTTTTTGGGACACAGACCCAGTAGTGGCACTCCTGGGTCAAAGGTTAGCACCGTTTTATGGCTTCTTGGGCAAGTTCCAAATTGCTCTCCAGAATGCAGTTGGATCATTTCACAATTCTATCAAAAATGGATTAGTATCTCACATCCCCTCCAACATTTATCATTATCATTTCTTGTCATTGTAGCTAATCCGAGAGGTGTGAAATGCTTCAGAGTTGTTTTAATTTGCATTTGTAATCAATAGTAATTTAAAGTGTTTTAATTTTAAATTTTATTTTAATTAATTTAAGGCTTTAATTTCTTCATCTGAAAATTGTTTATAACCTTTGGCCATTTATCAATTGGGGAATGACTTGTATTCTTATAAATTTGATTCAGTTCTTTATATATTTTATATTTATTTATTTTTCTGAGACAATTGGGGTTAAGTGACTTGCCCAGCATCACACAGCCAGGAAGTGTGAAGAGTCTGAGACCAGTACCTGGCTGCCCTAGTTCTTTATAGTTTTAGAAATGAGACCTTTATCAGAAATACTGGCTAAAATTCCCCCCCCCCCCCAGTTTTCTGCTTCTCTTCTGATCTTGGCTGCATAGGTTTTGTTTGTGCAAAACTTCTTTAATTTAATGTAATCAGAGTTGTCCCTTTTGCACTTCATGATGTTCTCTATGTCTTTGGCCATAAATTCCTCCCTTCTCCAGAGATCTGATAAAGTAAACTATTCCTTGCTCTCCTAATTTGCTTATAGTATCTAGTTACCCTCACTCTCTTGAATGACTCTTCCTTCCTTGGCTCCTGAAGTTGAGACATCTTGGTCTGGTCACATTTCCTCTCCCTCATTTTGGTCCCCAACCAAATCCAACAATTGCTGTATCCAAATTATTTCTATGCTCCTTTCTCTCTCTCAACACCCAGCATGAAATTTCAAACCATTTTTAAGACCCAGTTCAAATGTAATTTCTTCTGTGAATCCCTTCCCTATCTTCCAAACTAAATCAGTTCTTCCCTCATTTGATTTCTTAGCTCTCATTCATTTAATCAAAATATAAATTATGAACTGTGTATATCTAATTACATTCTCTGGAAGAAATTGCTTAAGGCAAAGAAACTGTCTTGATCTGAGATTCTTTCCTGTTCCAACCCCATATCCAGCCCCAAACTCTGCTTTGAAGAGTCAGTACTTAATGAATGTTTGCTAAATATTAAAAATATTCATTAATGCTTATGTCTATTTATTTGGACCTACATAGGTCATCTTTAATGTGAAAGACAAAATATTCTAGTGTCAATCAATTAATACTCTAATTCTTTAGCCAGTTTGAGACCACAGAATTCCTAGATTTTGCCAATCACAAATTGTGAATTTCAAGTTTTTATTATTAGGAAGGGAGAGTGGAAAAGATTTTGCATACTTTTGGTTTTCACTAAAAACAATATTTATTTTACCAGCCTTTGTGACTTGCTTCCACTGCTACCTTCTCAAACCGAACAATTAAAAAAAATCCAGAAAAATAGGCACAGTGCAATAAAAATTTTGAGGTTGACCAAACTGGAAAATGTATATCATATCCTGCATACTGGTAAGAGGCTATCCTTTCTCTTGCAGTATATAGATAGAAAATGTTTCATCTTCACTCCTCTGAAATTGTGGTTTGTCATGCTGATTAAAATTCTAAAGTTTTTAGAAATTTATGATGTTTTGATATTGTATACATTTTTGCAATTCTGCTTTCTTCACTTTCTATCAGTTTATAGAGAGAGGTCTTCTGAAACTATTCATTTCATAATTTCTATGGCACTTTAGCCTATTATGTTCATGTATCATAATGTGGTTAGCCATTCTTTAATAGGTGAGCATCCCTGTAGTTTCCACTTTGGAACTGCTTATAAATATTATATAAAACTTCCATTTATAGTCATGGATCCCAAAGTCCATATATAGTCAGAGTTCCTAAGAATATATTTTTAATTTATGTACTTTTAACTCTCATATCCATCTGGTCAAAAGATCAAACAGTTTGATAACTATTTGGACATAGTTCTAAATTGCTTTCCAGAATGACTGTGCTAGCTTTATAGACTACATTAGTGTGCCTGTTTTCCTGTAGTCCCTCCAACACTTGTTATTTTCTTTTTTTGTTATCCTTGCTAGTCTACTGGGTAAGAAAGCTCAGAGTTGTTTTAACTTGCATTTCCATAATTGCTGATTTGGAACTCCATCTCTTCCTCCTCACCCCCCCCCCCCCAGATTGTTGTTGTTAGTTTGCATTTCTTCCTTTGAAAACTGCCTGTTTCTATCTTTTGACCTTTCAATTAACTGGGAAATGGCTCTTGTTTCAATCTGTTCCTTATGAACTTGGATAAGAGGTATTTATTAGAGGAGACTTGCTATGCCAGTTATGCCCAATGATTTGTTTTTGTTTCATTTTAGCTTTAATTTTATTTGTACAAAAACTTTAGAGCTTTATATATGATACAAATTTTCTATTATGGGGGCAGCAAGGTGGCGCAGTGGGTAGAGCACCAGCCTTGAATTCAAGAGGACCCGAGTTCAAATTTGGTCTCAGACACTTAACACTTCCTAGCTGTGTGACCCTGGGCAAGTCACTTGACCCCAGCCTCCAAAAAAAATTTTTTTTTTCTATCATCATCATCAATTCTGTCCTTTGTTTCATCAAATTCTTACCCTTTTGATCTGAGACGATTTCTTCCATTACTCATCTAATTTACTTATATCACTTTTTATGTCTACAATATATATATTTAAAGTTGATTCTGGAATGTTGTGAGATGTTGAGCTAATTTTTGTCAAAAAGCTAGTTTTCCTAATAGTGAATCTTCTCCATAGAAATTGGGGTTTGGATATATTAAACATGATGCTTTGTTCATTTGTTTCTATATATGCTATGTAGCTAATGATTTTTTATGAATTGATCTTTTTAACCAAAGCATTTTTGATGATTACTGCTTCATATAATAGTTTAAGATTTGGCAATGATAGGCTTCTCTCTCTCATTACTCCCTTTCCACCTTCTTCAGATGGCCTCATAATCTGATCTGTCATCCCCATGGAAAGTTTCACAACTTCTCTTACTTAGTCATGAACCTAACTGACCCTTCTCCCACTCTTTTTTTTTTTTTTTTTTTTTTTTTTTTTTTTAATCCCAGTATGGGCCCACTCTAGACCTGGAATCTTTATCGCCTCCTTTGAATAAGGAACAAACATTCATTGGATTGTTTCTGAGCTAGATTAAAAAAAGGTTTTCATGAGTCCCCTCTACTCGTCTGTGATATTATTGGCAAAAAACATTTTTGACATCAACCTATTCCTGAAAATGCCCTGAAATATATTTTCCACTGTCCTGATAGGTGATCCTGATCATTTCACTCAGCATCAGTTCATGTAAGTCTCTCCAGGCCTTTCTGAAATCCTCCTGCTGGTCATTTCTTACAGAACAATAATATTCCATAACATTCATATACCGCAATTTATTCAGCCATTGTCCAATTGATAGGCATCCACGTCCTTTCCAGTTTCTGGCCACCACAAAGACGGCTGCCACAAACATTCTTGCACATACAGGTCCCTTTCCCTTCTGTAAGATCTCTTTGGGATATAAGCCCAGTAGTAGCACTGCTGGATCAAAGGGTATGCACAGTGCGATAACTTTTTGCTGCTGGTCATTTCTTACAGAACAATAATATTCCATAATATTCATATGCCACAATTTATTCAGCCATTCTCCAACTGATGGGCATGATTGAATTTTAGATTAGGTCTCTTTCTAAAAAGGGACATCATTCAATTCTAGGTTTACCCAAAGATAGTATTATTTTCCAATAAATGTTGGAGATCAATAAATCTAGTTCAACTATAGGGGGAAAAAAGCTTTTAAAAAATTTCTGCTTCTAGAGTCATGCAACCTACCAGTATTATTTAGGAATACAGATTTGTCTTTGGAATGCTTGATTAGCTTTTTTTCCACTAGGGGACCTCAGAGTCATAGCTACTAAAAAATACTAGATTCATATTTCTCCCATGCCTCCTTCTCAAACTCTAGAAAATACCTGAAGACCTGGAGAAGATTAATTTATTTCTGTTTAAATTCTCAGAGTATTTAGTAGTTATGACATTAGACCCAGGAAGAACTAAATTTTTAGCAAGTCAAAAATGATCATGAAATTTAAGAGCTAGAAGGCAACCAGTTCTCTGGGTACCAAAAAGACTTAAAGGCTCAGCTCAGCTGCCCCTTGGTGCTCTCTGAATCTTTTTTAAATCTTATATTTACAAATCAATAAAACTATCAAATAACTTTATACAAATTATGATTTATAAAGAGCTCAAGCTTTAGGACACAAAATATTAACAAAATTCAAAACATGTCTATTAAGCAGATAGTTTGAAGTAATCAGTTTCTAAGTTGGCCTTCTTGAAAATACATTAATTTAAATTCACTAAATTTAACAGAAACAAAAATGGGATATAAAAATCTGAATACTGTGTCCTTAGCCCTAGAACATTTGATTCTCACAACAACCTTGGGACGTGGGTGGTGTTATTCCATTTTACATTTGAGGAAATTGAAACAAACATTAAGTGACCTATATAACAAGTATGTGAAGCTGAATTTGAACTCAGGCCTTGCTGATTCCAGACCTGGTGTTTTGTCCACTGAGCCATGCAGCTGCTTAAATGCAGTAGGGGATGCTTAATTAAAAGAATGCTTGCATTGAATCTTGTGGAGTGAAAATGGCAACTAGCAACAGAAAATAAAAAAGAATAAAAGTTCTAAGAACTTTCCAAGTATCTGTGATCTGTGCCAAGATTACTCTAGGAAGTCCTTGTAGTACTTAGATTCCCTTTCCCATACTCTGAAACCCAAAGGGAATTGTGAAGGTAGTGCTCCATTAACCTGTGTGGAGGTGTCATCATGGAAATACTGTGTAACCACTGTGGCCAAGGAGCCTTTACCCAGAATCCACAAACAGTGATATTGTAGAAATGGGAAACTGCAGAACTGTTGGAGAATTCTGGGAGAAATATTTTTGACAGGGGAAAGTGGCATTTGGGCAGCATCCTCACCTTGGTACCATGTAGGGCGACCCAGAGGTTCTGCCTCCACTTTCAAGGGGCAGGGATGAGAACCTGCTTTGCTGTACTTAGGGCCAAAGAGTTTTGTGATTTGTGAGCTACACAAGCCCCTCAAAGGCAGTCTTTTCTTTTACATCTGGTCCAAAGTTGGGAAAAGGATCAAAAATCATTGGGTGAATCCAAAAGCTGGAAGACTGCAGAAAAAAGATGTCAATGTAGTGACTGCCAGGAACTAGGATGAAGTTAGCAGACAACAGAGCAAAGGAAGTGAAGAATTCAGCAGAGACGGCCATTGTTGGAGGTCCCAGTACACAAAGCAAGGACTTGGCTATTGGAGTTGGGGGGAGAGGAAGAAGGGAGGAGCAGGGGAGATCAGCAGCTATGGTCTATTCCAAGCAGTCCTGTAATCACAGCCCTCTTCAGCCTTATCTTTCTCTGAGTATCAAAAGCAAGACAATGTCTAAAAATTAGCTGGTCCCCAGTGCTCTCTGCAGTCCCTAATCATATTCTCGAGGGATTCGATGGAAAAGTACTATACAGATTTCTTCACTGAAGAAACAGGGCAATAAAGAAAATTCCAGAAGACTGCAAAACGCCTCCAGATTTCATGACTTGCCTATTGTGGATGTTCCCACCACACATACACATAATAAGGGAAATGCTGTTAACCTTAAATCCATACAAGTTGCCCTTGAATAAGGCATCTGAAGGGGAGGGCAGCCAGTTTCAGGGAAACATACTATACCAACAAAACAGGGCAAAAGATTATTATGTTGACTGATAAAGAAGAAAAAATAATCAATGGAATTCTTAACTGCTGTTTTCCGCAGCTACTAACCGGAAGATAAATAAACTTTTAAAATAAATCTTTCTTTGTCTTGCTAACTACTAGTTTAAGATATTAGACCCTAATCTTTTACATACTTTTGGATAAATCTATATGTTAACTATCTATGACCTCTTGCTCATGGGAGATTGGGTCTTGAGAGGTACTAGGGAGATGAAACTTCTGGGTGCAGGCTATTAAAAGCTTATTATACTGTTATTGAAAAATTGTCAAGACTGAAAAAGGATCCAAAGAGCCCAGAATTTTAATGATGGAGCCACTGTACATTAAGATGAGTTGCAGAGAAAAGATTCTAGTCATCTGCTCCCTCCTCTCTCCACCCCATTCTAGTGACCCTTCCTACTGGGGAGATTGTAGCCAAGAGCAGGGTACACTAAGTCTGGGTTTGAATTATGAATTTGCTGATGATCTATTCTACTCTGTCTCCATTCTCCAATCATTCTTTACTCACTAGATAGTTCTAATGAAAGGATACATCCATTTCAGTATTTCAAATGAAATTTCAGAAGTTTCAGTCATACCTTTCCATATAAATATTTATCTATTTTTTAAATAATGAGTCCATAAACTCTTCCTTTCTCCACTCTGCTCCATCTCCAACAAATGCTAGAGTTAAATGAAGAATTCCAAGCACTTGATTTCACACTATTTCACAGAAATGATTATTTAAAAATTAAATAAATGAAGAAAATTTCACTAAGCTAAAAAATGCTAGACAGGCACTTATTCTAAACCCACTCAAAAATAATGGTCAAAGCAATTCTCTCAGGTTGATAAGGTTATTTTAGAGGGGAAAGATTACCCCATTAAAGAAAACAACGTCATTAATAGTACAAAAATTTAAATGATTAAAGAGTAGAACAATTTGATAACATTTCCTTCTATGATCTCCTCTATGGATCCACATCTCCTCATGGTGTCCAGAAGCTTTCCTAACTTCTCTCATCTAGAAGTTAACTTTTAACAAAAGACATGTCCTGGATTCCCTTGACAGTCTAGTGAAATCTATGTGTTTTTTCTTAGAATTTTGTTTTAAAAGCATGAAATAAAAAAATAAAAGAAATGGAGGAAGTCAATTATGTTGTCATCAAATTATTTAAAAAAAACCCACAAAACAACAATAACAACAAAAAAAACATACAAACAAATTAGGCACCTAAGGTAAAGAGCTCCTGCTTTACAGGTAATCTATGCACTAAACAGGGCCTTCCTGTAGGTCTCTTGACATTCTTTGGGTATCAACTCGGTACAAAGAGTGACCATCAATTATCCCTTGGTCTCCCTAGTTTTACCATAGACAAAACAGGCAGATCCACCTCGTTTTTCTATCATGCATTTCTTCTGAAACTTTTTAACATGGCTTCTGGGCAATTGGTTGGTAATAAGCTGTAGACTATCCACACCCACTGGAGTAGTTTCTCCACTGATCTTTGGATGACACACAACATTGATCTTTTTGAGATTGTGACATTCTAGGATTAGCTGTCATAGCATAACTGAAATAAATTTAATATGTTCAAAATGGATTTTGTTTCAGGGAGAAGTTTGTAAAAGCATTGAACAATTTAACCAATGCAGCCCCGGCTGTTCAATCTATATCCCCTGAAACATTTAAGAAATGTTATTTATAGCCCATCATATTATTCTCCTTAAGCATCAGGATTATTTCTTTGATTTCTCTCCCCATATAGATGAAAAAAATTGTTGAACTTTGCATAGACACCCTAGTTTTTTGTGGTTGTTGTGTTTTTGATGATGCCATCCTTTTGTCCTGTCAGTTCTTCCTTTCTTCTCATCCCTCCTCTGATGAAAAACAAACAAAAAGCCGAAGCCAAGATGAATTCTCTCCTGACTTATTTCCAAGTACCACCCAGACTCAGACCACTGATGTCTTCTCCCTCTCACCTCTCCTGCCCAGCAGACATACTATCTGGGGACTATAGAATTGTCTCCCATCTGATCCTCCCCCGTTTCTAATTTCTTCTGTCTTGAATTCAGCCTAGACAAGTAGCCACAGTAAGCTTCTTATAACACAAGCCTGATGAAACAGCAGGTTCTAGAGCTGAATGGCTGCAACTTCATTTTTTCAGGAGAGAGAGAGAAAAAAATAAGAGACTTTCCTGTAATGACACAGGCAGTAAGTGACAGATGGGATTTGAGCCCAGGTCTCTAGCTCCCAAATCTCACTTTATTTCCACTGTTCTACACGGCTTCTCACAACAATCTTCCATTTCAAGATATTCCTCTAGTAGCTCTTCATTGATCATTGAATAGTATTTGAACTCTTTAACTTGGTGGTCAAGAACCTCCATAGCTAGGCCCTACCCCATCTTTCTCCTATTTCCTCCTCCCCAAACCCAAAGATCTAGCCAAACTAAGTTTTTTTTCATTCTCTGAATAGACCCTCAAGTCAGTTTGCTTCTGTCCCTTTGTTCCTGTAGATATCAGCATGGAACCAAACTACACATAGAAAGCCCTCATGAAATATCTATTAAATAAATGAATTAGATATCCATGAGAAAAACGTATAAAACAGTAAAAAAATGTAAAAGTCAGATTGGAGACAATGTAAATCAGCATGTTATATTCACTATTTTCTTTTTATTTTCCCCCTCTCATGGTTGTCCCTTTTGTTTAGATTTTTCTCTAAAGATTCTTAAAGAAATGCATATAAAAATGAACATATATGTACAACCAGAAAAAAAAAAAAAACAAGAACAAAAAACATTTAAAGAAGTAAGTCAGATGCGGAACTAAAATGAGAATGAAAGAGTTTTTATCCATTTTTCTCACTGGAGATTTGTGTTTTTTTTTAACTCATTAAAATATTTTAATATTACTGAAAAAGGAGATTTGTGTTTAATAATAGTTTGCATCCACATAGCAGATCAGTTCTAAGGCCCTTTCATTTACATGATCTCTTCATTCCAGACAGGCAAGTATTATTACATTCATTATTTAAAAGAGGAAGAAAAAAGTGTCAGAAAGACAGTTTGTGTAATGGGAAACATAGTAGCCTCTAGTCAGAAAGTCTAGATTTGAATAATATAACTTTGGGCAAATCACAACCTCCAAACCTCAATTTCCAACCTATGAAAAAGGGATACTAGTACTTGTCCTTCTTACCTCACAAAGAGGTAGTAAGAAAAGTCTTTTAAAATGTAAAAGGAATAAGAATCAGGAATTTCTGCCCCCCCCCCCAGCCTTAAGTCTTCCATTAAGTTAGAACTGGGATGAAATCTGTGCCACTTCAAAAGAATGATAGTTCTTTGGCAGAGGCTCTTGAGGTCATCCAGCCAGATTTGTTGGTTTACAGAGGGGGAAAAACTTGAAATCCAGGGAATAAAGGGACTTACTCATTCAAGGAATAAGAACTGGGATTTGAACCTACAGCCTCTCACTAAATCAAGATAATCTTGATTTTTGTGATGATGTGGATTGAGGAAATCAACATTTTGAGCTGTCATTGGAGTAAAACAAAAGACTATAGTCAAGAAATGCAAAATTAGATTTATTTCTCCATTAGTGATGATGGGGGAAAATTTTAATATAAGTACATTAAGAGTCCTACTGGACTTTATCTTCTGGATTGTCAGTTCTTAAAAAAAAAAAAAAAAGTATTGATTTCTATCCAGTGAAATCCATAATCAGACCTTTACAAACTATGTATCTATGCTTCAAGATCATAAGCTGAGAGTATGTGTATGTTGGGGGGAGGAAGAATAAGACATTACTGTGCTTAAGGGGCTAAAAATGAACAGGACATGGAATCAAATGGACTATTTTATAAAATAGACTATAACTTCAAGAAAGGAATTTCTTATTAACTCTTCAGAGCTCTCCATAATTAATATTCTGTTTCTGACACCCCCATCTCTTAGTCCTGCTGAAAATCTTTTAGGATTGAATGCAAATTTGTGGGACTAAAAACTTTGTCCAAACATTCCAGTATCACCCAAGGGCAAGGACTATATTTCCTATCATAAGAGAGAAATTGAATTTCTTTTTGAAGGTAGACAGTTGACCACATCTCGTTTCAATGAATTGTCATCATGGTACCAATGTAAGTTTCTGGTTAGTCATTTAAAGGATGTTTGGAGATGGTTCATTTCAACCTCATTCATTATTGCATCTGTGTATGACAGATGAGAAGATTTACTGTTGTCTAGGATGAAGACAAATAGATGAACCAGATTTTTCTCCATTATACTTCTCATCAATAAATTTCCATTATTTTGAAGACAGCTAAATTCAAGAATAATCTCTAATTCACTGGGATTCAAGAAAGGACAGGTTTCAGAATATGAAAGTAGTATGGTATAGTGGATATTCCAAATTTAGAGTAAGAGTGCCTGGGTTCAAATTCTGCTTTTATCACTTATTGACCATGGCCAAGTCTCTTCATCTGTCAGATGAAGCATTTGGGTGTGACCTCTGAAAGCCATGAACTAACAATCTGAGCCTATACATAGTAAGCTGAGGCTTTGCAACATTTTTTTGTTGGGTGACTTGAAATTTAATTCTGTAAAGCTTTCGCCTCTTCCCTTTACAGCTTTCAGCAGAGTTTTCTCAAAGTCACATTAATTAAGGAGGAACAAAACCACTAAAAAACCCACCCATAAAACCCCAAACAAGGTATACTTAGAATCATGAAGATTCAACCCAGATGTTTTGATAAATCCAGTAGCTTATGTAAGTTTGATATTCTTGGCGTATTGTATGATGTACAACGTAGTAATCAAGTTGCAAGTGTACCTGGAAGGAAACAAATGGTGATTTAGCCAACTCAAGCAGTTACCCAGGTGTGGAAGAAGGAAGATAAGTAATCAAGCAAGGGAGAGATGAATTATGAGGGGGGAAAAGGAAAATCAGCTATCCTAATGGAGGCAAACTTGACAGACAGCTATAGTGCTGATGCCCAGGTTTCAGTCGTATTCTGAACATGCTAAATAGCTGAAAACAGACAAACTTGACTTTAAAAAAGACAATGTAGTGTTCTTGGCACCTGCCCTGACTTTCCTTTCAGTACCTAGTAATCCCAAGTTTTTACTGGGGTTAGAATTCACCAAAAATGTCTTTCAGGAAGGCTACTTCTTCAGATTCTCAAAAGAAAATTTTACTGGAAATCAAATTACTTGGTAGCTTCATAGAGATCAACTGTGAATTTGGCTCATTCAGGGAATGCCTTAAACTACTTGCAAGATCTCAGTTTTAAGAGGCTTGTGAAAAGTTAGGCCATTCCTTTTACTCACTAATGTCTTGGGAAGAAAAAAGTACAAAAGAATCCATCCTTTGGTACAGGCTGGAATGAGCAGTCACTTCTTAGTCCTAGTTTCACTGTGTGAAATGAGATAGACTAGACAGGCCAAATCTACTTGTCTCCTCTTCCACTTGGGGCATTTCAAGCAAAATACAAACTAGCCCTTGATCATGGTGGAGCCAGAATCACAGAATCCCAGTCTCTTCAGTAAAATACTGGACAAGGAATCATCCAGCATTTGTCCAGAGGCTCTGCTTTTTATACTTACTAAAAATCATTTAATGTCTCATTAATATCATAGGGTCAGCGTTTGAAGTCTAGCCCATCTCCTCAACAGTAAATGTAGAAAACAATCTAGCTCTAACTCAGTAGGGTCTGAGGTCTTTTACAGCAATCCTCCAATTCTGAGGGAAGACTATTCTTTGCTTCTAGATAATTACAGAAGTCTTTGTAAATCACTCTCAGACTCTTTTTTTGCTTCTCTTCTGCCTTTGTCCCACCCATTTCACCATTTGAAAAAATAGAAAATTTAAGCTCAAATCGGGCAACTCTGGTAATAAAAATCCCCCATGAAGTCACTTGTCCTTATACAAAACCCATCTCTTATATTGTGACTCTCCACTTCATTTGTGTATCTTTTCCTCCTTCATTTTTTAAGGGGAGGAGGGAGAAGAGACGTTCCTTTTAAAGGACATGGTGTTCCTTCTCCATCTTGCGCTGGTCTTGCTGGCCAGCACAAGACCATTGCCAACAGGGAATTCAGGGCTAAGGAGTTTGCTAGTGGTTGAAATCTAGGAGGCACAAATTAGATTGACTCCCCAAGCTCAAGTCTCCTTTCCCCTTCTCACCTCCAGAACACAAAACATTTGGGTACCCTAGCTCATACCCCAGTTCTATGGGGTAAGAGGTGCAGACCCTATAGGACCATTCCTTCAAAATCAAGGCAACTTTAGCTCCAAACTGGAAGCTTGGGAAAAAATATTCTAAAATGCAGATCACACTAGCTTGCAATAATTATTTTAGTCACCTCCTCCTTTCTCCCCACTCATTAAAAAAACAACAACAATAATAATTAGAAGGAAGGAATAAGGAAAGTTTGCTGGTCTTTAGATCAGAGTTTAAGTTGGGATTTATGAATTAATTTAAAAAATCATTTTGATCAGTATTTCAGCAAAATTGGCTTCCTTTGTAATCTTTTGTACTTTATGATTTTTGAGAGGGATCCCTAGGGTTTTCTGGACTTCCAAAAGGGTCCAGGACCCAAAAAAGGTGAAGAATTCCTGGTCTGCATGGGACATTTCAAGAAGGGAAGGAATTTTAGGGGATTGAGATCAAGTGAATTTCATCACAGCTGAACTTTGTCATTGGAACAAGATTAGCAAAGAGAAGTTTCTGGCCTCAGATCCACCTACCTCAGTAGAAAAAAAATTGTAAAAGTAGGTCTATCTCCTCCTTCATCCAAAACATTTGTTTCCTGCTGATTATTATGGTTCAGGACCTAGCACTTTAAGCTCTGAAAGTAAGCAGTCAAGTAAATAATGATTCCTACATTTAGAAAGGATAATTAAGATCAGAGAAGGGATAGCTCTGTGGTGCCATTTCTCTTAAGAAATTAAAACAAATTGAGTCAGAATTATGCAGAAATCCTCATCTCAGTACACTCCCAGCATCCCAGATAAGCAGCCATCTAGCCTTTAGTAAGGGATTTCTATTGAAGCTGAACCCAGTATCAGGAAACTGACTCTGAGGAAGCTTTTCCTTATAATAACACCTAAATTTGCTCAACCATTGCAAGATGCTAAGAGGTGGGGGCAAGAAAAATAATCTAATCCTTCTCTCTTACAACAGCATTTTCAAATACTTGACATAAGAATACCCTTCCATCTCTAGGCTACTTCAAAAACATGATTTGCAAGGTCTTTCTCCATTTTTTGTCCCTCTCTAGGCATTTCCTAGCTTATCAATTCCTTCCTTAATATGACACCCCAACTGTGAGCAGACCAGAGTAGAATAGAGCAAAACATATCATGTGATATCAATCTAATTGCAGCAACTGGGACTTAACTATCACATGGAAAACAGGGGGAAAAAATCTATTAATCCCATACATTGGTTTGACTCAATGGGATTTTAAGAAACATTCCCCATTTTAGATAATTCTCTCTTCTCTCCCATTCAAAATTGAAACTAATTCCATTAATGTAGATTTTTGGTACTTTATTAAAAATACTTGCTGGCCAGAGAGAATTGAGAGGAGTATGAAAGATATCAAAGAAAGAGGGACGGCTTAGAAACTAAGCTAATGGCTACCTTCCTCTCACCTAAATAGTCCAAGACTGACAGGCATGTTCTAAGTTTTAATCTGCCACTGAAGAAAAAGCTCATTTCTTTGGAAGGGAAACATCTTCAAGAAAAAGCCTTTGGTTTTACAGAGAGGAAAAAAATACCTTTAAGAGTCCTTAGCTGCTCTTATATAGGAATAACTCTTATTTTGCAGCTATAGAATTTGTCTAGGTCCTAGAATGCCCACCCACTTCTAGATTCAAGAGAACATCGAAATATCTTCCACCAACTCTTGTTCCAACATTAACATTCAAACTCTAACCTGCTTTAACAGCTTCAGTTTCTAGGAGCCCTACTTCTTTCTGCTTAAAAGCCCCAGGCCCCACCTTCAGCTTTCTATTTATACAGATGAATTTCCTGCCTTTTACTTTATTCCATTCAGCTGAGCTGGTTTCTGCCCCTTCGTGCTGAATTATGCCCCCTCAATGGCTATTGGAAATCTCATAAAGAAAGAGAGTAATTTTGTGTGTGTTGTAGATTATTTCCAAGGTATATATATGTGAAAAGAAGCAAGAGGAAAAATAGATCTGTGAAACAGCATAGAAGACAAAATCTATTTTAACGAGAATTTCAATCCCCATTATTGATTTTTATGTGTACTCCAAACTATGTCTTAAAAACTTTGTTTGATTTTTAAATGCAAATAAAATTTACTAAGTTTGCCAATCAAAAGCAATTAAATGCCCTTGGAGGGATGTAAGGGAGAAATTTAGCTGATATAAAAGCAAAAAATCAATCAATCAAAATGTATTCTTTTAAAAAATGTGTCCTAAAACATTTGGAAAAGGACAAAGAATTTTTATACTAATTGCAAATATATGAAATTGCTTTTTCTGGTCCCATTTTAAGATTCTTAGAAGAAAAGAGAGTGATTTCCACATGGTATTGATGGAGAAATAACCGTATGCATTCAAATGAAATTTTATCTATGACCACTGAAACTATTTTAGTGATCACAAATAAATCTTACCCTTATTGATAGCCTTAGTTACTTAGCTTCAACATCAACTGAAAAATTGAAGTTTTGAAACATTCCAGTAGGACATAAATTTGTAGTCCAGTGTCTGCAGGTACAGTTTTTCCACTACCTTATGTTGCTCCTTAGCATTGTGCTGAAAATAAACGGACTGCCTAGTGGGCTTATTATTTTGGTCATACAGACATTTTCACTGAACTGACATTTGTTGTGACAAAATTGATTTCTAGAGACAGTATTTAAATATAATAGAAATTGTAACAAAGAATCTCATACTTAAAAAACATATAACTTAAAAGTCTGAGATAAGTGACTAATGGACATTTGAGAAGCTCCTGCATTCTAGCATGGGGGACAGTGAAAGGAGTGGGGAGAGCTTTGCTCTTAACAAAAAATAAAGAATGGTTTCTCAGGGAAATCTTTTTGTTCTTTGTATATTAAAATGTTTGTTTTTTGAGGTTTAAGTTCACAATAAAAACAATTAAAAAGTGATCTCTTTCAGAGATTTCTAATGGAGATGGAGGACTTATTATTTAGACATATTTGGGTATTTACATAATAGCATGTTAGACTAATCTTCCTGATCATCTTTTATTCTTTCGCAAAAAAAAGAGTATTCGTGACAATTTTTTATTTACTGAGTTTTTAAGTTAGTTTGTAAGATGGTGAAATGATTGTGTGTTCCTTCAAAGTTAACAACCCTTGCCTCACTATACTCTAATCCTATCTGGTCCCCAAAGATTCATTCTAATCAGTCTCATCAATATCATAGGACATAATCTTGTCTATTTCTGGCACCAAATATATTGGACCAGGGAATGCATTCGAGCATAGCAGGAGTCTTACTTACACTCAGGTATACTTCAAAGAGAATTTCCCCCTTTCGTTTAAAATAGTCAAGGATTGTTATTCCCAAGTCCTTTCAGCTTGACTCAGTGCCGTGAAGGTTTTGGTTTTTGTTTTTTTAAAATAATCTTTACTTTTGAATATCATATTTCAGTTCTTTCAACAGTGACAGGCAAGGTCAAGCATAGCAAAATTGTACATATACTCAGAGCTCTGGGACTAAAGGCATTGCATTTTAAGTACCAGAAGCCCTTTGAAGCAGGGTTGTTGTGGTGGTGAATTTTTTTTTAAAGTAATGTACAGCTTAACTACAGTCTAGAAACTGAACAGCTCCTTTGCAAATATGGGAGAAGCCAGTCCTGGCAAAGCACTATACTAAATATAATGTATTTCTCTCCTTTTGACCACTAAATTCTCCTTAAAGTTTGGAAATAGAAAAGCTATGATGGCGGGCCTTTGTTGGTAATTGGGGTTCTTATGTTGTTTAAAATTACACTGAGAAATAATCAAGAATTGCCCTTTGCTTAACTTCCCCTCTTGAAAGGTTTAACTTGATGCAATTGTTGGCTTGGAACTTTGAATCAATATCTCTTTACTGTATGTAGAAAGAGGGTGATTGGGCATCCATGGATTTCCTATGGGTGAGTCAAGTCCTCAGGCACAATTCGTAGCAGAGCACTAACTTGCTTTACATCACTTCATCTTCTGGTGGTAGTCACAATCCATGGGACCATTTAAAGTATTTGAGATTGTAGAATATGAAGAGGACAGTCTGTATGTTTTCTATTCTTGGAATCCAAATTCAATTATTATCTGCAAACTCCAGGTTAGAGGAGAGAACACTGGTCTAACAAGACCTATTTTAAATTTGGTTATATCCCTAATTAGCTGTATGACCTTAGGTCATTCAATTAGTCTGGATCTTGGTTTTCTCATCTGCAGAAATATTGGAGTTGCTTTCTGGAACTACTATTCTAGAAGTCTTTGAATTGATCAAGTTTTTGGTAAGATTGGATGAAATGGGAGAGAGGATTTCGCATAAGAACATAATCTGGAGATCATCCAGAAGTAAGAGGGAACTTTTTTTGGGGGTAACTATTTCAGTAAGATTGGCTTCCTTGGTACTCATTTGCATTTATTTTTTGCATCTAAATAGTGATTCTGAGAAGGCATCTGTGGACTTGACCTGCCTGTTGAGGACACCATCATCCCCCTGTGACCAGGCCCAAATTCTAGGTGTGCTCCTCCCTGCCTTATGGGTCCTTATCCTTCCCTCCTCTATCCCATCACTTGCCAAGATCTATCAGTACTCCATTGCTAACTTCTCACACTTCCACTAGCCTGCTGCAGCTTTATTGCCTTGTCCCCGGGCCCATGGTCTCCCTGCCTCAAATCTCTCCCGGATCCAGTTCATCTTCCACTCAGGTGGCCCACTGCCATGTGAGACCCTTCCTCCTGGTTTCTCTGGCTTCCTTCAAATTCCAACTAAAACTCGCCTTCTGAAGCCTTTCCTGGCTACTCTGGTTACTATTGCGCCTCCCTGGGAGATTATTGCCAGTCCATCTGGTCTTTATCTTTGTACGTTGTTTTCTGCACAAAAACTCCTCTCAGACCCAAACCTGAAGGACCCCTGGTTCTAGTCCAACTGCGATCTGGTATTTATGTCTTTTGATTTTTCATCATATTGATCTCTGAATCTATCCCTCTTCCCTCTACCAGTAAACTTTCCTTCATAATCAAAATTTTAGAAAAAGCGGGAAAAAACCAGTCTAGCAAAACCATGTCTGAGGCAGGAGATTTTCTTGTGCTGGAAAGAATATCTCACAGCATGTCGGAAGCAAATAAGCTGAGTGAGGAACAAAACAAGCCTTTGCCTGCTGGGGCGACTGCCACAGTTTCCCCAAGTTGTCAGCGCCCCCCAGTGCAGCCTTCTGGGAGACCCCAGGCCTGGGCCTGAGCTCTGGCCCTGCCTAACCCCCTGCTGCGTTTCCTGACAATGTGAGTGTCATTCTGGTTCATACTTATTTGAGAACAGAAGAATTAATGGTTGACATTTAGGAAATAGTCATCTTGCCAATAGGCCAGTAGGCTTCCCCCACTTAAAAGCACTTGAGGAGAATTAGTCTTTTCACCTGAGTCCTCCAACCAATCCCTGGCTATAAATAGACTCAGTCAGGTGACCCTCTCTCCTCGATTGCTTGTTCTTCACGCCTCTTATCAGACAGGGAGGAATGGAGTGCTTTTCTAGATGAGCTTTTTTTTTTTTTTTTTTTTTTTCCCCATTTAGATAAAAAACAAAATCTGAAAAAAACAAAAACAAAAACCCATAGCTCAGGCATGGAGGGAAAAGGCTTGAGAGCCTCTAAAAATCAAAATCTTACTGTGTTTTCCCAGGAGTGGGCAAAGAAGTTGATGAGGGCCTTCTGATCCATTAGAATCAGTGTCCTGGGGGTGGAGGGGACCCCGAGGTCAGCTCTTCATAGCTCAGCTCCTCTGCAGACCCAGACAGTCCTGCTGCTCTCTGGACACCCCACGATTTGTTCCTCTTGGAGAGAGGCAGCAAGTAGTAGAAAAAGGTTTGAAGTAAAAAGAGCTGGGTCTGAATTCTGCTTTTGCTACTTTTGTTGGGGCCTGAGTGCTCCTAAAATCACCCTCCCCTAGTGTTGAGAAGAAAAGGATGTAAGCATTTATACAGTACCTACTAGATGCCAAGTATAGCACTAAGGTTGGCTCATTTGATACTGACAATAGCCCTAAGGTAGTGATCTCCATTTTACAGTTGAGGAAACTGAGGTGGGTAGAGTGACTTGCCAGGGTTCTAGATCTGGTAAATGTGTGAGGCCAGATTTGGGCTCTATCCACTGTACCACCGAGCAGCTGGCTTCTTCTGAATTGAATCTTCTGCTAGAAGATCTAGAACAGGGGTTCTTAACTTGGAATTCCCAAAGCTTCCATAAATAACTTTCAGGTCATCTATGAACTTGGAATGGAAAAAAATCCATCTTTATTTTCACTGACCTCTAACTGAAAGTTAACATTTCATTCAATTACATTGAATTACATTGAATTAATTTAGTTACAGTACTCTGAAGAAGAATCCCTAGGTTTCACCAGACTTCCAGAGGGGTTCAGGACCTGGAAGGGATCTAGAGCTGATCTTCTTCAAATTCCTAATTTTGGCAAATAAAGAAACTGAGGTGTCCCTGAGATGCCCCAGTAGTATGAACAGAGCTTGGATTTGAGGTTCTAGAGTTTCCCTCTTGTTCTAAGATAAAAGATCAATTCCTCCAGCATTACCCACCCTCCAAGTCCATTTATCTCATTCTCCTTCACCCATTCTCCCTCTCAGCCAATTCATCTACTTCTTTAATACTTGACCTCTCCTGTTTCCCATATTCTCGTGGATCCGCATTCTGAAAAATCACTGATAAATTGCATCTCTAGACCTTTCTGGCCTTTGGCTCTGTGGCCTTTCTGTGGCCCTTTCCATCACTTCCTCGTTCATCATCCCACAGATCTGATCCTTTTTTTTTAAACTCAAATTCATTCCATTTCATCTCATCATAGAGCCGACCACATTGGTAAAGAGTGAGATGTATAAGATAGCAACTCATTTAAGAAAATCAAGGAATTTTAGTATATTGTAAACTCAGGGAGTAACATGGCAGCCAAGGCATTGGGCTTTCCCTACTAAAGGCTATTGTGTGAGCTTTCTAAAGCACTGCCTGACCATATCCCTACTCTATTCAGTGAACTCCAGGGGCTCTCCAATACCTGCAAGTATAAAACCCCCCTTTTTGGCTTTTGATCTTCATGATCTGATCCCTTGGTTCCTTCCTGTGCACTCTGATCAAAGATACTTCCCTTGCTGTTCCTTATGCACAACAGAAATACTTGGGATCTCAGACTCCTGGACTTTGTTCCCCCCAGCCTCAAATTCTCTCCTTCCTCATCTTTGCCTCCTGATGCTGGGGCTTCCTTCAAGTCTCAGCTCAAGCTTAGCCTTCAGCAAGAAGCCTATTCCAATGCTCTCCAATCTTAGTGCTTTCCCTCTGAGATCATCTCCAATTTATCTCCCATATATCTCATTTGCACATAATTATTTTCATGAGGTCTCTTCCAATAGACCAGTGGGAACTCCCCAGGGCTTAGCATAGGCCCCGGCACATAGTAGGCTGCAGTAAATGCTAGTTGACTTGACCTGACTTGCTAGTTACTCTGGTGACAGGCCCTACTTGGTTTCTCATGCCATGTAATCAGTATTGCCTCTCTTCTTGTCCATTAGAGAGCTCATGGGGTCATTCAGCTAATTAGCCCAGTGGTATACCTCAGAAGAGCTTTTAATTGTCTTAGCTAGTGGAGATGGCGCACTCTTTTTATTCTTTAGAGTACTTGCCTAAGCATATTATGGATTCCTTTTGTTCACTTACCTGGTACACTCCCTTCTCCCCACATTATCCTCTTTCAAATCCCAACTCTGCAATTTCCATCCCTTTGACCTTGAAAGAATGACTTTAAAACTAAAGTTTGTTTTACATAAATATTTGTATTACAAATGTTTACATGTTTGTTTTACATGTATACTTTCCCATTTAATGTTTCATGATTTCAGTTTTTACCATTTGTCAAATTGAAAGTCTCTTCCAACTTTAAATCTGTGATCTCCTATTACCTTTTTGTTGATTGCCATCGGTCTCAATATAATGGGTATATCAGTCTCTTATCACCTGGACAATTCTATAATGTTTCTGACTTTACTTCCTGTATATCATCGGGTGACAGTCATGTTGACCTTATGTCACAGTGAAAACGACTCCTAGATTGGCACATTCCTCCATCTTGTAATGAAAAATCCTTGACTGTGGTTCCATTTTTCTTAGAAAATCTGTAGGATTCCTCCACAACAATCCTTCGAGATAGCTCCACTTTGTATTTTTGTGAGCATTTGTCATCTATTTCAACTATCTATTGATTACAACTTTGAGTTTCTCTTCCACGAAAGGGTCAATGAAATGTATTCTTCATCTTTCCATAGTGGCTATCCCAGATAATTTATTGAATGCTTTAAGGATTTGTGATTTTGTTAGCATGAGCACTCCTGCTGATGCACATCGTAACCCCTCCATTACTTAGGAGATATTCAAGAATTGCTGTGTCCAAAATTTTCATGCCCCAGCCAGGGAGGGAGAGAGAGAGACAGAGAGAGAGAGAGAGAGAGAGAGAGAGAGAGAGAGAGAGAGAGAGAGAGAGAGAGAGAGAGAGAGAGAGAGAGAGAGGTTTACACACTGAGTGTGGTTTACAGCATAGCATTCTCACTCTATTGTTATTTGCTTGCCTTTTGTTTCCTTTCTCAGTTTTTTTTCCCCTTCTTGTACTGATTTTTTCTTGTGTAAGATAACTGTAAAAATATGTAAATACATATACTGGATTTTAACATATTTAACATATATTGGACTACCTGCCATCTAGGGGAGGGGGTGGGGAGGAAGGAGGGGAAAATTTAGAACAGAAGATTTTGCAACCTAAGAGGCAAAGATGAGGAAGGAGAGAATTTGAGGCTGGGGGGACAAAGTCCAGGAGTCTGAGATCCTAAGTATTTTTGTTGTGCACAAGGAACAGCAAGGAAAGTATCTTTGATCAGAGTAGACAAGAAGAGAGGCAATACTGATTACATGGCACGAGAATCCAAGCAGGACCTGTCACCAGAGTGTAACTAGCAAGTCAGGTTAAGTCAACTAGCATTTACTGCAGCCTACTATGTGCTAGGGTCTATGTTAAGGTTGAAAAATTACCCATGCATATGCTTTGTAAATAAAAAGCTTTAATAAAATAAAAAAAAATTAAATTTGTCTTGGAATACACAGAGAAGGCTGAGAACTTCTGGGTATGTTTGTTTTTGGCAGCTATAGAGTGCCACAGTATACGGAACACCAGGACTGGAGACAGGAAGATCTAAGTTCAAATTCATTTACTAGCTCTCTTTGTGACCCTTTTTCAGACTCTTTTTTTTTTTTTTTTTTCATCTGTAAAGTGGGTATAATAGCATTTGTCTTGTGTGGTTATTGTTGGGATTGAGCATGTTACAAATATGTAATAATAGCTTGCATTTATTTATGTGGTACCTCAAGCTTTGCAAAATCCTTTCCAAATGCTTCATTTTGTTATGACAACTCTCAGAAATAGGTGCGGTTATTATAGCTTTTTTACAAGTGAGGAAACTGAGGCAGGTCACACAGCTGGGAAGTAATCTGAAGCTGGGTTTGAACGGGGTCATCCTGACTTGTGGCTCTATCCTCTGTGCTACCTTTATATAATGCTTTGAAGTTTGTAAAGCACTTGAATGCATCATCTCACAATCTCACGGGAGGGCAGATAGCCCAGGCAAAAGAGAACCAGGGGGGTCAGGCAGCTTGCCTGGGATCACCCTGCTGGAAAGCCTCGGAGACCTAACTTCTCCTGACTCCAACCCACCGAGCTTTTATCTCTATCACGCTCTCACTGCGGAGAGCATCCCTCCAGCACCTGCTGGGGCTGTCGCAGGGTAGCAGGTAGCTGGACCTGAACTCCAAAACATTGGAAATGACTGCTGGCCACTGGCAGAGGCGGCTTCCACCTGCCCCGCTCTCCACTTAGCCAGAGAACCATTGCCCCGACCCTGAAAAGCTGCCCATTTCCCTGGCTCCTAAGGTTTGATGGCCAGGCCTCCCGATTCCCTGGACCTTTAGTCCCTTCCCCATTTAAAAAGCCCAGTGCACTAAGAGCCTGTCAGCACACACACTCCTTCCCCCCCAAGTCCCCCAGCTCTTTGTGGCCAGTCAGACTGCCCAGAAGCTCTTGCGCTTTTCTTCCTGTTGCCTGGGCTGAGGAGGTGAAGGCAGGGAGAAGCTTCTGAGCAGCTACTGGGCAAGCTGCCCCTTCATGAAATGATTTCATGTTTTATTCTTGCTGGCATCTCCATCGGGGGCAAAGGGCTGGTTGTGTTCATTAGGAGTAGAATTCTGGAGGAGGGGAAACGGACAAAGAAGGACTTCCTTGTAATCTAGCCACGATAGTCTCCAGCCTCCAATATCCATTCTGGCCTTTCTGAAGTAAACTGAAAATGAAATGGCAAATGTTTGGACAGAGCTGGAGCTAGGAATTCTGGTCCCCCCGGAGAGGGGATCAAGGAAAAGAGGGAAGGAGGGGGAGAGAGAAAAGGAAGGAAGGGAGGGAGGAGAGGGGAGAGAGAAAAGGAAGGGAAGGGAAGGAGGAAGGGGGAGAAAAGAAGAGAAAGGGACTGAAGGAGGGAGGGAAAGGGAAGGAGTAGGATGTCAAAGCTATGACCCTCTGTACTGTGCTTGAAGTAGACTAGGGACAGAGGTCCTAGGAATTGAGGATGGGTGTTCAGAGCAGCACTGGATTCAGTGGAGAAGACTTATGAGCTGGATATTGGTCTTATTGATGAGGAGAGGAAGTGACCTGGAGAACCACTGATGACAGTAGCAAGGCCATCATTTTGGTTCTGCAATTGTTATGGTATTCATTAAATATGAATTAGTGCAGTGAGGAAGGCAATGGATTAGGAGCTAGAAATGATACAAATAGTGAAAGAATTATTACTACTCCATTTTACAGATAAGGAAATTACCTCAAAGACTTTAAAGAAATTGTTCATGGCCATATGGGTAGCTGGATGGGACTATGGTGGATATAATGCCAGGGCTAGAGTCAAGAAGACAACTTCCTGAGTTCAAATTTAGCCTCAGATACATAGTAACTGTGTGATCCTGAGCAAGTCCTTTCATCCAGTTTCCTCATCTGTAAAATAAGCTGGAGAAGGAAATGGAAAAGCATTCCAGTACCTGTGCCAAGAAAACCCCAAATGGGGTCATGTCCCTAAACTACCAAACCACCACCACAACAGACATAAAGGTATCAAATTTGAGATTCAATCCTAGCTTTTGCTAAATCTGTTAATGCATCCCTCCTATACTCTATTTCCTTACAAAAGTGAATAATGAGAAACAGGGGGAAGTTGGGACAAAATTGCAGCCTGCAAGGATGTGTTGACTGCATTGGGGCAGGGAGAAACTAGAGCTTAAAAGGACTACTTAAGAAGCTATTGCAATAAATGAGATGAAGGCAGGTAACCATTTAACATTACTCTTTGGGGTGGGAGAGGCTTTTTTTTTTTTTTTTTTTTAAACTTCACTATCCTCCTCTGAAGATGATGAATCTGATTTCTCTATTTCCATAGCAACTTTCTATAGTTGAATTCTTTCTCTTTTTCCTGCTATTTTTTTAAAAGAAAAAAAAACAACAACTTGGTAACAGTAGGGATAGAAAGGAGGAGAAAGATTTTGAAGGAAGAATTGTTAGGACCTGGAAACGGGAGAGGTCAAGGATGACTTTTGAAGCTTGAGTGGGTGAAAGAATGAGGGCGACATAAACAGAGACAACAAACATAGATTAAACAAGCACTTATGAGTAAAGGCTCTGAGACACTTTTCATAGAATAGCCTAGAGAAAAAGCTGGTCTTGAGTTAGAGACAATGTATTTGGCTTAGTATGTTTTGAACCTGAGATCCCAATGGTACATTTAGTTGGAAATATGTAGCTGAAAATGTGAATCTGTTAGTTTGGTGAGAGGCCAGGACTACAGATATAGATTTGAGAGTCATTGGTATAAAGATGTCTGAAGCCACTGGAGTGACTGGTTTGCCAAGGGTTTATAGTGTGAAGAAAAGCGGTTTTGAGCACAAATTTTTGGGGAAAATTTTTATTTAGAGAGTAGGAAGAGGAACAGAAGTCAGAAAAAGAGAAAGATAGAAGTAGTCAGAGAAGTAGGAGAAAAAGGAAGGTACTATATCACAGAAACCAAAGGGACTAGGGGAAATCGTGAGAGAATTGGTGGTGAAATAATGTCATGCTTCAGAAAGGTCAAGAAAGAAGAGGAGGAGAAAAGACCAGTGGTTCTGGTGATTAAGAAGATTAAGAAGAAATCTGGTGATTTCTTGAGAAAATGGCTTTTCATTAGAGTTTCGAGGATTCAAAACCAGATTACATGTTGTGAAGAGATGGTTGGTGGTGAGCAAGTAGGGGTGACCAGCAGAGATTACTATTTAGGACTACCCCAGCAAGAAAAGAGAGATGGGATGGTAGATGTGGAGATGGATTTTCAAGGTGGGGGTGGCGTCACTGATAGATTTAAAGGAATATGGAGATTACAAACCAAAAAAAAATGCAAGGACATTGACAATTTTTTTTTCCTTTTTCTCTCCCACATTAATGGCATTGAGGGCAAAAAGGGATACGTAGTAGGGCAAAGTCTCAGAAGAGGAAGGAAGGGATGCATGAGATCAAGCCCAAAGATGGAAGGATTACTTTTGGCAAGGAGGGATCTCTTTGTTTTAAAATAGGAAGCAAAAAAGGGAAAGTAAAGATACAGAGAAGCTTTGAGTATGGAGGATGAGACTTAAGGAACTTCGTATTGTACAGCCGCCATCTTCCCACTAATATAGGAGATGGCGCCATTAATTAATAATGAGAGGTTGTAGGAGTGGGTTTAGGGCTAGGACTTTTAAGGAGACTAGAACTGCCATCAGGGGTCATGTGATCAGATAGAAGTATCCTTTTAAAAATAATTTAATAAATCTAGGCTTATGCAAACCATGTGAATGGCTTTCTTTTTAATTTTTTAAAATTTAAAACTTAAATAGAAAATAGAGAAAAAAACAAAAAGAAAAAAATATTGTCTTGTGTACAACAGAACATAAGGGAAGATTCAAAATATGTAACAATAAATTTCCACGTCAAGAAAGCTCATATAATAATAAAGCATCTTTTCTTTACATATATTAAACCATTTTTCTTTCCTTCCTTGTAGATTTTTTTTGTTCTCTGCTGTTTAGTTTTTACTTTTTTTCTTTTCCCCCTCTTTTTTCCCCTAGGTTACAGTTAAGTATTAGTATATTTATACATATACATACATATATATATCTCCTATATATATGTGTGTTTTGTATTTATATTACTTTCTCTTTTAACCTATTCCCATGAGTAAGATTTCAGAATTATCAGCCCTCCTTCCCCATCTCATTCTGTGTAGATTCTTGCTCTCATACCTCATTCATATGTCATAATTAGTTTTTACCTTTTCCTACACTTTTTCACTTTTTGAAATCACATCATACTTGACTCTACCCAATCTTTCTTTTGAACTACTCAATTACTAATTTCCACATATAAAATAAACAGTTTGTCCTTTTTGAGTCCCTTAAAATTAGTCTTTTATATTGGATCTCATGTTAAATTTTCTATTGAGTTCATATTTGCAACAAAATCCTGAAAAATCTGACAGCTCATTGAATGTCCATTTTAAAAATTCAGTATTATATTTATTTTTTCTGGATATAATATTTTTGGCTGTAACCCTTGTTCTTTTGATTGCTGATATATAGTGTTCCAAAGCTTAAGGTCTTTTATTGTAGTCACAGATAGATCTTGTGCAATTCTAATTGTAGTTCCAGCATATTTGAATTTTTGTTGTTATTGTAAAATTTTCTCTTTGGGGATTTTGAAATTTAGAAATGATGTTCCTGTATGTTTTCCTCGTAGGATCTCTTTCAGGTGGTGATGGATTTTTTTTTTCCTATTTCTACTCCCCTTCTTGTTCTATTACTTCAGGACAATTTACTTTGATTATTTCTTGTATTATTATATAAAGTTTTTTGTGTTTTTTTGACATAGCTTTTTGTTAATACAATTATATTTTTTCTTCTTGGTCTGTTCTCCATATGTTGTTTTTCTTATTGAGATATCTCACATTCTTTTCAATTTTTTCATTCCTTATTGTAATGTGCTGTTGTCTCCAGAGACTGCCGATCACTCTCTGGGATGTGTCAACTCAAATCTCTCGGAGGGATTCTTCTTCCTGTAGAGAGCCCTTGTCTCCAGACAGTTGCCATTAACTCTGGTCCAGAATAGTGACTTCTTCCTCCAGAGAGCCTCCTCAGGCCCAGACAAGAGACTCTATCTCTCAAGTGTCGCCCTCTTTTATCCTCCCAGAGAATGGGTGTGGGATAACGCAAGGGCTTCTGGGGAAAATGACTTCAACCAATGAACTTGCTCCTCCTAAGCATGCAAGCTCCTTCCCAGGAGTTCAAAGAGGTTAAACTCCTAGTAAAGACCAGAGCTAGAGAATTATTAAGTACTGACTTAGCACTTATAAGAACCTAATATCTCATTATCTCATTAGCACTTAGTAAGAACCTAACACTTTATATTTTATTTTATTATTCTTGGTCTATTATAACTACCCTGACTTTCCCTTGACCAATTCTAATTTTCAAAAAGTCATTTTCTTCTGGATTTCCAAAGGAATTATCACTATCATTATTGTTGTCAAATAGTGCATTAATGAACACTGATTTAGATAAAAACAATTACAGATAATGATAAGTTACAAAGTAAAACAGCATAAGTAAAAACATCTAAAATGTATAATCCATATAGAATGTATACAACATAAATGTAAAGACCCTGGGTTTCCTTTTCTAGTTGGTTGACTTTCTTTTCATAATCTTGTTTTTCTTGGTTTGTTCTTGTTTATTTTTTCAGTTTCTCTTCAGTCTCATTTGATTTTTAAAGTCTTTTTTGAGTCTTCCATGAATTATTTTTGGGAAGGTAACCATTTAACATTACTCTTTGGGGTAGGAGAGCCCCTTTTTTTTTTTTTTTAATTTCAGCTCTTCCTCTGAAGATGAATCCCTGCTTCCCTCTTCTCATAGTAACTTTCTGCAGCTGGATTCTTTCTCCTTTGCCGGCTCATTAAAAAATAAAAACCTGATCCTGGGGTGGGAAAGGGAGATGGTGCCTCTGACTTCAGGTGTTCCTCCAGTTCTCTCCTCAGGCCTGGAACCGCACCCAGAGCCCCACCTGCAGCCACCAGCGGCGGGGCCCCTGCTTCTGCGCTCCTGGACCTGGGCTGGTCCCTTCCTGCCTCGGGCCTTCCCAGACTCGGAGTCGGGGAGGGGACGTCCCTGGGGGTGGGGCCCAGGGCACCCCTCCTCCAGTCAGCCCCAGGGCTCGGCTGCCGGGTCAGCCCCACTAGCGGGGACTGCAGACAATTCACACAAACTCGGCCGGTGTCCGGCTTTTCTCTACTTGTCTCAGGAGGCCCGCGCTGACCCGGCTCTTTCTCCGGTGGGTCTGTGTCCTCCCTGAGGCGCAATTTTGTTCTGTTTGTGAGGAAATCTTCCCAGAATCCTCCACGAATGTCTCCCACATTACTTGGGGCCAGCAGGCGGCTCCCAGTGGTGCTCGTCCAGTTCCGCGGCAGCGACTCTAACGGTGGACGGAGGAAGAACGGCTTAAAGGGGGCGTTGTGCCGGGCCTGCGAGCGGAGGCGGACAGCGATGTTTACGGCTGTAAAGGTGGCTTGGGACACTTTGTAGCGAGCTTCAAAGGCCCAACAAAGGCGCCCTCTCTGCTCTTGGTCATAAGTTTGTGAGAAGGGAGGGTCGGGCTCAGCCTGTGCCTCTGGCAGCGACTGGAATGGGTTTGAAAAGGGGGACAACGAGCTAACAGGGAGGCTAGGGCCGCCCTAGACCCTCCCGTCCACCCCTAGGAAAGGCTCCCCGCTAAATGTGGGTGCACCCCGGGGTCAGCGAGGCCCCCCAAAATAAAGAAAAGGGCGAGGTCTCCGAAGCTAAAAAGGGAATTTCTGATGCAGGTTTGTAATTGTATCTGCGGCTTCCTCCGAGGCAAACGCGCCTCAGAAGAGAGGGCACATCCGGGGCCCAGCGGGGTCCCGCAGGCCTGGGCCTTGGCCAGCCTTCCCCGACCGACGGCTGTCCAGTGCTCGCTCTGGCCACCAGATGGCGCTGTGCCGATGCACATGCCCGACGCTGCTGCCGGGAAATCCCAGCCCAGGACACCATTTGTCCCTCAGCGTCAATATTTGTCTAGCAGTTTGCAAGGGGAGAGTTCTAGGAGCGAGGGGGCAGAAGGGGGGGCAGTGGGGGAGAGTGGGGGGTGGGGGAGCACTGGGGCACACACAGTCACAAGGAAGCGTTCGGGCTTCACCAGGGATGCCAGAGCTGACGCTGCTGCTTCAAATCACTTTTGTCTTAAAGAATTAGCTTCAGCACAGTAATGCGCGCGCCCGTGCGCGTGCACGTGTGTGTGCGCGCTCTGCAGCAGGGCCTCCTGGGATGACCGTCGCCTGTGGAGCATCATGTTATGAAATGGAGAAATGGAGCAGCACAAGCATGTTTCCCCCTAATCAGTATTTCAAAGAGATGGCTGCGATTGCAGCCTGTGCAAAAGCTACTGAACCCGACATCCGGGGTCTCCCGGCAGCTCGCGAGATTCCACAGGCGTGTCTGGTACCCCTGGGCTGGTTATCGCGCGCTGACATTAAATATAAATAGAGAAAAATGCAGGCCGTGCATATAGATACCGTAAATATTAAAAACAAGCATGCTGCAGAAAAATGCAGCAGTCCATGTGAATATAATGTAAATGTTAAATGTAAGTGTAATGTAGAACAATTCTGGCATCACATATAATTACATTAAATATAAATATGCTCTAGAAAATTATATAGTATACATATTAAGTAGAAGCATAACATAGAAAAATACAACAGTACATAAATATTAAGTATATACTATAAAAATGCAAGGAATACATATAAATATAATTTAAATATCAAATGAAAGTATAATGTAGAAATATTCAAGCATTACATATAAATATTAAATAGAAGTATACTATAGAAAATGATATGGTATACGTATTAAATATAAGTATAATTAGAAAAATACAAGCAGTACATGTGAATATTAAACATAAGTTAAAATATAGAAAAATACAGGCAGCACATAAGTTTTAAATATGTTATGTATAAACATAAATATTGGATAAAGACAGAGATGCCATCCTTATTGAATGGGTAGATGACGCAGTGGGGAGGCAGTGTAAAGAATGAGATTTAAGATGTAAAAATGATCTCGAAGAGTCAGAGTCTCTTAAGATGAAATTCAAGTGGGGATAAGTGTTGTCTTCTACTTTACAAAACAAATCAGCTCTCCGAGTGCAAGAAGGGAATTTTGGGTAGACGGCTGGTATTCTGCCACAGGTCCGGGGGTTTGGTGCACTCCAAGCTCACTATGGGTCAGTGGTATGATGTGGCAGCCTAAAGTCCTGAGAAGATCTTGGGCTGCACCAAGCGCTGGGACCCAGCTCTGAGGATCAGGGAGCCAAGAGCCCCCCCTCTGGTCTTTTCAGACCTCCCTGTGGGTCTTGGTGCGGTGGCAGTTGGAAGTTGGAAGATGAATTGGGAGGATGCTCATTGGAGGACAAGCAGGACTGTGAAGAACCTTGAGTCCATGTTATGTGGAGCATTCTTAGCCCGGGCAAAACCAAACTCGTCATGATTTCACTCATTCCCCTCCACTTACTGTCATTGAACACGACAATCGGAGTCCCAGCTCTGTGTCCCCCTGCCTGATGCCCATCCCTGGAACGCCCTCCTTGGAACCTCAGCCAGAGTTCGATCTCTGTCGGAAGCCTACTCCTTAATCTTGGTGCCTTCCCCTTGAGTTTACATCTTTTTCTTTCTTTTTTGGTACATAGTTGTTTTCCTGCTGTCTCCCTGCTAAAGCTTGTAAGCATCTTGCCTTTCTTCGAGTCTCCAGCACTTAGCACAGGACCAGCTACGTGGTGGCTACTAAATAAGTGTTAATTGACTGACATGGTGATGATGTTCAAGTATTCGAGGAAGGAAATTTAGGCTTGATAGCAGGGCGCACTTTCAGAGAGTTCTAGCTGGCCCAAAGTGAAATGAGCTGCCTTGAAAGTCTTTAGAGACTTGGCCAAGTGTAGGATGTGTCCTAGTGGGGACTTTGGGGTAGATTGCTCCTGATCTCGCTTCCGTCTTTTAAATTCTGTGCTGCTGTGGGTATGAAAGAAGGATTCTGGATTTGAATGCCATTTGCGGTCTATGTGGTCTTGGGGATGTCATTCAACCACTGGATTTGGAGGACCTGGGTTTGTCAAGTCACCCACTGGTAGGATGCAGGGATTGGACTAGATGGGCTCTAAGCTTTTTTCCAGCTTGAAATCAATGACCTTATGGTGTTTTCACCTCAGTTGACTCATCTATAAGATGGAGGTTGCTCTTGATCATTCAGAGGGAGCTCTGGTCATGGGGAAATCTTTCTGTCACACTCATTTACACATTATTGAAAGAATCAGAGGGTCTCACATCTTGGATCTATACCAACTCTGTATGAACTTGGGCAAATGGCTTTACTTTTCTGGTCCTCAGTTCCCATCTGAAAGATGACAGAGTTAATATTTCAGGTTCTACCCATCTCCAGAAAGCTCTAGACTATGTTAATGGCAGTAATGGGTGAATTCTAACCTTTTTGGATTTAAGCCCATTCGATACTATTTTTTTTTCTATTTTAAAAACCTTTCTATGCATTTTTAGAAAAGGAGCTGTGGCTTTGGAAATATTTTCCCACATGTTGACAGGAAATAGGATGTCTATTTGCTTGCTGTAACTAGAGCCCAGCCCTTCTGAAACCATATCTCTGATCACTGCACCGAGACCAATGCAATCTCATTCAATTATATGTTTATTTCCTTAATCAGTATTACTTCGTTGATGGCTGCTTCTATTTCTATGGGGCCATAAATGCATTTTTATGTTGCCCCTTCCAGCAATTAGACCCTAGGAGACAAGTCCTGGGCTTGAAGAATGTAAGTCTTAAAAGTATATAAAACTTGTATAAAAAAATGGCGAAGCTGCATCTTGTTCCTTTATGTAGCAGGGATTTCAAATGGAATGGAATGATGAAAGTCTCCAGGCTCTATTCTTCCTGCTATTTGCCTGATTGGGGTTTGCTTTATAAGTATGAAGATGCTGAAGTCTCTTGAGTTGTTTGTTTGTACACATGTAGAACTGTAACTTGTGATTTTGGTGCTTGGGCGAGCCCTCAAATCAATTTTTTAAAGACAAATTCAGTTTTGTAGGACGAGAGACATTAGACCACAAGGTCCCACAGAAGAGATGGAAGCACTGTTGTATGGCTGGGGCGAGATACCTGGATGCCGGTTGCCATAACTGGAGAGCTGAGCCTTAGAATAGGCTATTGTTGGCTGAGAACTTTTTTGGGGTTTGTAGCAGAATGTAATCAGATTGGGAAGGAGCTCACCTGGGGAGTAGCACGGCATGATGTGAGCAGGAAGTTCCACCATAGCTTCTCTCTTGGCTAATAATTTCTGTGGATTAGGAGTTAAGTCCAGTTGAGTTTCTCCTGCTAAAGGAGGAACATAAGAGCTGAGGGTGCTCTCTATTTTCAGTGACCCAGAGCCAAGTCCTGACCATTCTTCCCCAGTTATGGTCCTAATGACTACTGGTCTTGAGTAAATTTTAAGCAAAGATGCATGTCCATCCTTAATTGTGAGATGGTGTACGCAAAGTGCTTCACAGAGCTTCAAAGTTGATATAAAGAGAAGCTACAATTATTATTCTATATCATCATCATCATTATTCCTTTTCATAATGGAGGAAAGTGATGTGTCTTAGATGTAAGTGAAAGGTAGCAGCAAGGACAATGCTGTTCCTGCTGGAGTAGCTCCAGTTGCTTGTCAGACAAGTCTGGCCCATCCCTTCATCACATGCACATTTCTTTCCCTAATAGTCCTTAGTGGAAGGGCACCCATTTATTTTCAAGTTTTTTTTTACAAAAAGATGAAAAAAGCAAGAACTTGGGCTTTCTGACTCCGAGGTCAATTCTTTAGGAGCTTTCCTCTCCTTTTTTTTTTTCCCATGAGGCTGTCAATATTTTGCATTTCTTAAAAAAAAAATTCAAACAACTTTATGTCCCTTGATCTCTGATCTAGTTGGCGCAAGAGATAGAGCCCTGGACTTGGAGTCAGAAACATGAGTTCAAATGCAGCCTGAGACATTTATTAGCAATGTAATTCTGGGAACAGCACTAAATCTTTGCCTTTCTTTCCTCGTCTGTAAAATGGGGATATTAGTAGCATCTATCTCCCATGGTTTGGGGAAAGATCAAATGAAAGAGTATTTACAATATGCTCTGTACAATTTAAGTGGTATATTAATGCTTATTAGCATTAACAATAATAACACTCCAATCCATTTTAAGAACTACTACTAGACTGGTCTTTTTTGAGCTAAATATGGGAGGGATAAATTTCTTTTCCAACACTTTGATGGCTCTAAGAGCTCCTCAGCTGGGGGAATTTCTCTGAAGAAGCAGGTGGAAGGCTATGCATGTCTGCCCATCTGGTCTGATTCCCATTCGGGCTTCTGATAAGTTGCCCCTAGGGAAAGTACCCAACGCTGAAGATCTTGCTCATGTTCTTCTGATATTTCAGGGACACCCATGGAGCACCCGGAAAGTCCACTGCATATGATTCGTTCTTCTCATGAGACCCACCCATCTTTTTTTTTTTCTAATCACATTTTTGAGGAGCTCCTCCAAGCTGCTTCTCCTGTATATTCCCTGCAATGTGGCGCAGCCTTTATGTGCCCACTCTGCCATTGCCTGGCAGGTGATCTTCGTTTAATTTCAATACTTTGTAGACTGTAAGAAACTATGGCTCCCAAGTGACATTTCCCCTTTAGTTGCTCTGTAAAGTAATCCTTCAATACCCTGAGAAGTGTTGCTTCCATCAGGGATGTCCTCTGCATAGCCTTGGTCTCCTTCAGCTGTTTTCCCCGTCTTTGTTTCTGCAGAACCAGTCTATTTCTTCAGGAAAGCTGCAGAAGGATTTCTGATTTTGTCTCTTATTTGTGTATTTTTCAAATTTTCACTTACAAGAGAAACTCACTCTTGTTCCTGACAAGATGAAATGTGAAGTGACTGAGAGAATTGTGATGTCGGACAGGTGGCCCCTGTGGCTTGCTGAACAAGATTACTCCCAGACTGGCATCTCTCTGTAGAACCTTAGGTCAGAATTTTAAGATTCAGAAACTTCAGATCCAGGACAAGAAACATGAAACCTGTCCTCAAATGACTTTGGGCTATATTGAGGAGACTTTGGGGTGGAAAGGACTGAAGAGGAGGAGAGCCAGACCTAGAAAACCCCAGCTGGGTTGTAACCAGCCAGGGGGAAGAATGGGTAAGATTTTTTTTATTTTAATCAATTATTCCTAATAACTAGGTGATAAATTCTATGCAGCTGCCACATGCAAATGCTGATGCCCCCTCTAAATTCTATCACCTCGGAGCAAAACTGTGATTGCCTCACCTTAGTTATACCTTGGCCTTTCTAAGGAGTTGACTATGAATCTTAGAGATTTCACTCTGTTCAGCCTCATTCTTTGGCTGATCATTTGTTGTTCTTGTTAGTGAATGAGAGACAGAGAGGAGACAGAATTCAAATTCCTGCTTTGTGGTAATTCCATAACATTGGGAAAAATGCTTTGTGGAGGAAGGAATCTGCAACTAGTACTTCAGAGGAGTTTCAAACGATTTTTGAATTTCATTGATCAGGTTTTTCTTTGTCTCCTGGTAAGCAGAAAATAATTGATAATTCACTGCCAGCTCATCGGAGTGGCTGCTACCCAGGCTGGGTGGTTTGGGGTCTTTTTTTCCCCAAGGATGAGGGGTCTTTGAGTGCATGTCCAAGGTCAAGGAGAGAGAAGGGGAATGTCCTCACTGCACGGTAGCTGGCTCTGGTTCTGTGGATGCCTCGCTGGCTTCTGTCTGGATTCGTCATTGCTGAAGCATTTGTTCCAGAAATAACCCCTGAAGGGGGCCAGGCTGGACTGGAACTCAGGACAAGTCTTTGCTGATCCTGTTTTTAATGAAGATGTACGAGTGTTGCCAATATCTGTACCTCAGGGGCCTTAAAGGCCAACTCCATCGCAGCTTATTCAGAGAAGTGAATATACTTGTTCAGGATCACACAGCTCCTAAGTATCTGAGGCAGGATTTGAATCCAGTACTTCCTACCTCCATGCCTAGCACTCTGCTCTCCCAGGTCCCTAGAAAATTCCCTAAAACTGTAAATTACAGATGAGTTGCTAATTTGTGTCAGTAGAGGGAGATGTCATACCAGCTTGGTGCTCATGGCAATGAAATCACAGGTCAGAACCACAGGAAAATAAAATAAATGTGGCTCTTATTTTTGTTGAGGGCGCACCAGGCTCCTCTTTTTATCCTTGTTTTTTCATTTTGGCTTACTTTAGAGGATGAGAAGGGCCCTTGGCTTAGCCATCACTCCCAGAGCATTCAGGGCTTTCCCTGGGGCTGCAATTTCCTTACTCCCTGGTGAGAAATCTGACCATGCTCAGGTCAGTCTCTTTAGGGTGAACAAGAAAGTCTTTCAGTACAGGTGGTGACAGTTTGCTTTTGGATCAAACCCGTGATCTTACTGTCAGAGGGAACACCCCCAGTGTGGAAGCTCCCTCTACCATTACTGGTCAGTCCCTTCTCCAGCTGATCATCCAGCTGACAGCCGCCCAGTCCTGGGGTGTTAAATAGCTTGCTCAGACCTCCCTACCAAGGCTTCGAGGGGCAGAGTTTGAACTCGGCTCTCCCTGACTCCGGAGGCCAGCTCTCCATCCATTAGGACCTATGGAACCAGACTGGGTTTCAAGCCTGGAGAACCTGCCTAGGATTCTTCTTGGTGAGAGAATGATATGAAGGCTACACTGGAAACCTGGGCTACAATGATATAATGGTAGCAATAACAATAGTATACAATAACTAATACTCATAGAGTTTAAAGGTTGCAACACACTTAACACGTATTCGGTCCTATTAACAATTTTGTGCCATGGGTGCTGTATTGTCCCCATTTTACAGCTAAGGAAACTGAGACTAAGGGACTAGGGCAGCTAAGGGACTTGCTCATGTTTAGTCAATGCCTGAGGCTGGATTTGATCCGATGTGGAGGCTACAAATGAAAAGCAGTCCAGGGGCCAATCTACCTGGGAGTAGAAGGTGACCTTAGAGCCTCTCCAGTCTGACACGATTTTTCTTACAGACGGGATGACTGAGGTCCACTGATGCTGAGGAGTCTCAGAGCTCACACCAGAACTAAGGACAAGCTTGTTGGACAGAGTTCTTTGGTGCCAGGTACTTCTTTCTGCCTGGCCACCGGAGTCCAATGCGGTCCCTGGCCCAGATTCCCCTATTTCCCTCATTGAGAAGTCAATATTTTCTTTTTAGTCCCAGTCTTTCCAGGATGAATTTTTCCTACCTGGCTGAAAAATCTATGTCCCTCTTGGTCCACAATTCCTCCCTGCTGCCAAGTTTCTTCTCTTTTAGATCATAGAATCTGAATGGGAAGAGGCCCAAGGATACATCTAATCTTACCTGTTAACCCAAGAAGAAATCTCTTCTACAACTCATGTATGTTTATCCATTGTTTGAATGCTTTTAGGGTTAGGGAACATGCTCTCTTACAAAAATTCTATTAAACAAAACAAAACAAAACAAAAAACTCTGTTGGAAAGATCTTTCTCTAGATAGAGAAATTTCAATTGAAAATACTTCAGATAATGTAAAATACTTGGTCGTCTACCTGCCAAGACAAACCTAACAACTATGTGAACACAATTACAAAACACTTTCCATAAAAAATAAAGACAGATCTAAATCACTGAAGAAATATTAATTGCTCATGGGTAGGCTGAGGCAATATATTTCAAAAGACAATTCTCCTTAAGCTAATTCACTTATTCAATGTCAGACCAATCAAATGACCAATAATTTTTTATTGAACTAGAAAAAAATAATAATTTGGAAGAATAAGGTCAAGAATATTAAGGGAATCAATGAAAAAATGTCAACTACCAGATTTGAAACTATTACAAAGTAGTGATCATCAAAACAGTCTGGTACTGACAAAAAGTGTGATAGATGAGTGGAATAGAATTGATAAGCAACTCGGAGCTACTATCTCACACCTATCATCAGATTGATTAACATGACAGAAAAGGAAAATGATAAATGATGAAAAGGATGTGGAAAAATTGGGACACTGATGTAATTTGGAACCATGCTCAAGGGACTATAAAACTCTGTGTATCCTTAATTACGAAGGACTCATGATGAAAAATGTGATCCAAGAGAAATGATAAAATCAGAGTGCAAATTGAAGTTATAATCTTCCTTCCTTCCTTCTTCCCTTCTCCCTCCCTTCCTTCTTCTCCTCCTTCTTTCCTCCCTTCCCTTTTTTTCTTACTCTCCATCAACATAGCTAATATGAAAGTATACTTTGTATGATTTCACATGTATAACATCATATTTCTTGCCTTCTTAATGAGTAGGGGAGAGGCTGAAGGGAGTGAGAATGTGGAACTCAAAATTTTGAAAAATGAATGTTAAATATACTGTTCTTTAAGAAAAAGAAAGTTCTTTCTCATATTCAGAGTTACGCCTAGTTATTTTGATTCCTTAGCCAAGCTTGACCAAACATGCCCTTAAAAACAAGCTTTCTTATAGACACCATCATTCTATGTATGCAGCCTAAGCCTGGCTCAGTTCTTTTTGGCTTCCGCATAGAATCCATGTCTCCTTGAGCTGGAGATAAACCACAACCCTCTGGTCTTTTTCACAAGAATTTTTTAAGTTGGGCTACCTCCAATCTTTTCTTAGACTGTTAAATTTTGCAATGTGAGGGCAAGACAGTATTTTATCTCTATCCAGTTTCACTTTTCTTATCTGTAAAATGGGGTAATAATCACACTTACCAGCCAGGATTGTAGTGACAATAAAGTGAGATAGTATTAGTACATACACATTCTCACACTTACACACATCCCTTCACATACCTATGCTCATACTTGCACACACACTCCCACTCACGCTCATTTACTCACACTCATTCATACTCACAGCCACACATGCACACACATCATATCAGAGATTACATTATACTTATTTTTACAGATGAGGAAGCAGAGGCTTAAACAAGTTAAGAGATGCATTTCAGGATCACATAGATCGGACCATCTCAGGTGGGATTGGAAGTTGGATTTTACTCACTTCAAAGTCCAAGAACTCTGTCCACTATGCCAAACTCTTGTTCAGTAATGAGTTCTAGAATTTTTTTTGAATATATATTAATTAGGGGCAACTAGGTAGTATAGGACATAGAATGCCAGGCCTGGAATCAGGAAAACATGAGTTCACATCTGGTCTGCCCCAGTTTCCTTATCTGTAAAATGAGCTAGAGAAGAAAATGGCAAACTACTTCAGTGTCTTTGTCAAGAAAGAGTCACTGAAAAAATACCTGAATAACAAAAATAAGTCAATCTCCATCCCCAACCCAGGAACGTTGGAGGTTTTTTTGGGGGGGATGGAGTGGGGGATAGAAATAAGTACACTTCGCATGCTCAGAGTTTTGGTACCTCTCCCATTCTCTATGATGCTCCAAAGATTACTCATTACTTAGATATCCAAATAGAAATTAAGTAGAGTCAGGAAGAGTAAAATTCAAATTTGACCTTAGACACTTACTAGCTTAGCTCTGTGACATAACCTCTGACTGCCTCAGTTTCCTCAACAGTAAAATAGGTATGATAACAATAGCACCTATCTTGCAGGGTTGTTGTGAGGGTTTAATGGCATAATATTTGTAAAGCACTTAGCCCAGTGCCTGGCACACACTAAGAACTTAATAAATGCTTCCCCCCTTCTTTCCTTATTTCCTTCCTGTTCTACTGAATGAACTTTTGCTCTTTTTCTGTCTTGGATCTTCAGTTGAATACCCGAATTTCCATTTGAGCTTTTATTATTCACTGGAACCAGAATTATTCTGTCTTTTGTAAGATGAACCATTGAAACACCTATTGTTTATCCATTAGTGATTCAATAAAAAACACTCAAGAACGTTTGATCTTATTTTTATTGAAAACCCAGGCTTGACTTTGGCTGGCCTGGTGCCTTGGGTTGAGATTGCAAGGAAATGAGATGCTTTTTAGAACGTTGGGTAACTGACAAAATGAGGTTTACTCTGCCATCACAGAGGAAAGGTATTCAAAGTGCAGGAAGATTATTCATGGAGGATCCAGAATTGACTCAGCTGAGCTGTTTTCCTGTGCCAGTGTTGGCCATGATGCTCTGTCTGTCAGAAGGCTAGGAGAGGAGTGAAGTGACTCTTCTCCTTGGCAGGCCCCTAACCAGTCATAGCACTGATACCATTGGTGAGAGTCCCCCGAGTTAAATAAATCTTCCCCATCTCTTAAGGAAAAGCTGTCTGCTTGGAGACAGAACTTTACTCCTATCACAGAGACATGGACAAAATGTTTGAAAAGACAAGGTGCCGCCCTGATTATGTGGCAAGAAAGAGGGATAATGGATTGCTCAGCTGCTCTACCAGTAATCACAATAGCCTTTTTTTTTTTTAAGTTCCCTATTGCTACCTACTAATATAAATCACCCCAATATATGAAGTCCTGAATAAAAGCCCTGAATAAAAGTTAACCTGCCTTCTGTGCTCATCAGAATGCTTGAAAGCAGGGCGTTCTTAACCTGGGATCTGGTAACTTGGTTTAAAAAATATTTGCAATTTCTATTTTATTTTGTGCATTTAAAAATCTCATTCTCTGAATAGATCCACAGGCATCTTCAGGCTGTGAAAGGCGTCTGTGATACCAAATAAAATTTTAACCCCTGTTTAAAAGTTTGGAGGTTGGCTTGAGAAATTGAAATGATGTCACAGATTTTAATGCTGTATATATGTACACACACACACACATTTTTCTTTTTCTTTGTATTTTAAATCCACTTGCCTTAGATGTGAAAATTACTGTTGCCCCTAGATGTCTCACAGACTCTAGAACAAGATTCTGGGATAAGCTAACTTCCAGCTTCCTCCTCTTCTTCCTTTTTCTCTTTTTGTCTTCCTCATCTATAGAGCAACAATATAGAGACGGGCACATTTGTCATAGAAATTGCTGTATAGTCTGTCCTTTATTCTCCAAGAGAATGAATGGCATCATGAGGGTGACGTCTTGACATGTGGATCAATTGGATTTAAGTCTTTTAGCCTCTCTGTCTCCTCTAGTCACCAGAGTCTGGTGTCGAGGCAAGAGTGATGAACTTGGAACTAGGAAGACCTAGATCTTAAATCCTGCCTTTCTAGCTGAGCCTTTGATAAGCCACTTACCCTCCATAAAACTCAGTTTTCTGTAAAATGAGGGGGAATAATAGGGTTGTTGTGAAGGTCAAGGGAGATTATGTATGTTAAAGGGCTTTGCAAAAGTCTAAATCACTGTCTGAACATTAGTTATTATTTATTTGGACTTGTGATTTACCTCCGGGTGGGGAAATCTCTCTGCCCTGATACCCGTGGGCTATTCCTTCATACCTTGTAGCCTTAGAGAAGTGCCTGAGCTTCTGAAAGGTTAAGTCTTGTCTATCGTCACAGGCAGGGAATGTCAAAGGAAAGAAGGGAGCATGAGGGATATTACAGGGCCGGGATCCCTGGGACGTGAAGGATGTCATGGGACTGGGATCACTAGGATCCTTCATCGAGGGAGGTCAGGGAGAGGGAGGAAGAGGTGGCAGTTACTGAGATTTCAAGCAGGGACAAATCATTACAAATAGAAATAAGTGTCTAGAAAAGGAGGTGCAGATTTGAAGTGGAGATGGTGAATTCAATGGTAATGACCTCTGTTGTCTAGGAGATAGTGGGGCTCCCTTTGGTAAACACATGAGGTAATATGAAGTCATTTCAAGAGGGAAGCCCCTAACCATAGCTGGGTGAGGTTAGGAAAGGTTTTGTGCAGAGGGTCGGACCTGAACTCCCATGGGAAGAGAGCTAGGAATTCTGAAAGACAAAGGTAAGAAGGCAGGGCAGACTTTGCAAACATGAGGGACAGTGTGTCAAAGGTGTGAAGTGGGGGGGGAAGAGCAAGCCGGCCAGTTTGACTAGAAGCCAGTGTATTTCTGTAAACTGGCTCTAGAGAACTGCCTCCTAAATATGACATTGTTAATGGAGAGTAATATGAACCAAGCCTGGAAATGTAGAGGGATGCCCGATCGTGGAAGGCTTTCCATTCCAGTCTGGGGAGTTGTATTTTATCCTTGGGGCAGTAGGGAGCCGCTGAAAATTAGAAGGGAGTGACATGAGCTGAATTCTATTTTAGGAGTCTCAATTGGCCCCTGTGGGAGGCTGAATTGGAGAGAAGAGAGAATTCACTTTGGAATAGATTTCAGTTGGCAGGGGAGATGACCGGCCTTCTTTTTGAAATGCTCGGCTAAAGCCAAGGAGAATCTGTCTCTGGAGAAAGGGGGATGTGGGAGTGCCTTGCCGAGAGGGGATATTCTGGAAGTCTCTGGAATAGGGATTGTCAAGGGAAAATGTGGAGGGAAAAAGTACTGAAATAAGTAGAAATGTCCTGTATGAAAGCGCAGAAGTTACTGCAGGCGCTTCAGGGCTTTTAAAGACTTCCCCGGTAAGTTTCCCATGGCTGACCACAAGCTTCCACTAAGGTCTTTGAGCCTGAGGTTGAATTCCATTTCTAGTGATTGCCGTGATTGTCATTTGACATTAACTGTTATGAACAAAAAAGTGCCTTTGAGTCATGAGCTGTTGATTCTTGGACCATTTCTGCTCCACTTTGTGTGTGTGTGGTGAAGGGAGGGGGGTGTTTCACCACGGTCCCTTGTCTGATATGCCAGGGTATGACTGAAAAATATTGGGCCAGTTGGAACACCTAGGCAGAATGACTTAAATTGGGGGCATCTCTCTCCATTAGAGACCTGTTAAATTAAACACAACTCAACAGACATTGATAAAGCACGGCGTTAAGCATTTAATAACAATTAATGAGTGGAGGAGAGGGGAGAGAACTTTTTCTGAAACTGCAGACTTGTGGATTCAGCTCCTCTATAGAGCCAGGTGACATTTGGGGAACCATTGAACTGCTCCTGGCCTCAGTTTCCCCATTTATAAAATAAAGATGCCAAACATGGAGCCCCATGTGCTCTCAGGGGAAAAGGTCTGGTTTTGGAATCACAGAGTGTGAATTTACATCCTGCTGTTGACTTATTACCTGTGCAAAGACAGATTAGATACCTGTACAGAGACCGATTTTGGCAAATCGCTTTAGTCCGCCCTTGCCTCAGTTTTCACATCTGTAAAAGGAATTGGACTGCATAACTCCAAAGTCCCTCCCACCTCTAAATCTATAATCTTCTGCAGCCCCTTCCAGTCCTAATTGATGCTCCATGTATAATGGTAAGGAGCTGGTCTCAGGAAGAAATATCTCAATTCAAATCCTACCTCTGACTTTGCCGTATGACTTCCGGTAAGCCATTTAATATCTCAAGACTTTAAGCAATTCTTTAAGATTAAGTGGCAGAGAATGCACTGATTAGCGGGAGTTTCCTCCTCTGGAAGGTCCTCAAACCACTGAACTCCCAGGCTCAGCCCTTTGCCCTCTCCTAAAAGTATACAATCTGAAGAGCCCTCAGAGGTCATCCAGCTCAGTGCCCTCATTTAGCAGGTGAGGACCAGAGAGCATCTTGTTTGGCTTGGGAGCACAGATTTTAATTGTGTCATCTTGACTTAACAACAAGCCTCTACACCGTCCAGGAATTCTTAACCTCTTTGGACCCCTGTCACAGTTTGAATCTCTCCTCAGATAATATTGATAAATATATAAAATAAAATGCATGAGATTACAAGGGAAACTAAAGATTAGTAAAACAAACAAACTAAAGATATTTATTTCCTGCCCATAGATCTGCTGAAAATCTAGCCATAAATCTGGGGGGGGGGTGTTTGGGATAATTGGAAAGTGGTTAAGGATACATGTTCCAAATGAACTTGGTCAAAGTAAAATGAATAAAAATAATTAGCACTTATTTAGCTATTTAACAAGCTAAATAAGTCTCACAGTCCTATGAGATAAGTAGTATTATTACTCTTCCCATTTCACAGATAAGGAAACTGAGGTTGAGTGAGGTTAAGGGATTGGTCCAGGTTCATTTAACAAATAAATATATTGGATAGGATTTTAACCTGTTCTAACCCGTTCCTCCTAAATCTAAATCCAGAACTTTACTGAGTTAAGATCATAGCTGTGTATTTTGATTGTTATTGTCAAATAATATATGTTCAGTCACGTCTGACTCTTCACGACTCCATTTAGGGTTTTCTTGGCAAAGATACCAGAGTGATTTGCCATTTCTTTCTTCATACATTTTACAGATGAGGAAACTGAGGAAACAAGGTTAAGTGACTTGGCCAGGATCATAGTCAGTCATGTCTGAGGATAAACTCAGAGTTTTCCTGATTCCAGGACTCTGACTGACCCACCAGCCACCCCTTTGCTTATTTTATTTGCATCCAAGAGTAAGAGAGGGTGGTTGTGGTTCATCCCTCACTTTGGAAGAAGGCCGATGACGTCACAGGGTGATGTGTGGCTCTCTAGTGAACCGAATTTAGGTGAGACAGAGTCGTCATCCTCCCTCCCGCTTCCAGGCACTGAAGTCCCGAGGCAAGACACCGGTCAGGATGCCTGGGGGCGGGCCTGGGCACATCTGTGCTCTGACCAAGCTCCAGGACTTCTACAGAGCCCCTTCAGCCGCTTTCATGGTCACTGGAACAGATTGTTCTCATCTGACCATTCCATCAGGGGACGTCTTGGCGTGCTTGGGGTGGATGCAACTCATCAACAAGGTTGAGGCTTGCTGGTTACTCTTAACCCGGTCTGAGGGGAGAGAGACACAGAGACAGACAGAGACAGAGACAGACACACAGAGAGAGACAGAGATAGAAATTGGGGAAGGGGGGGGAAGAGACAGACATGCACACAGACACGGACACAGAGACAGACAGACAGAGACAAACACACAGAGAGACAGAGATAGAAATTGGGGAAGGGGGGGGGAAGAGACAGACACACACACAGACACGGACACAGAGACAGACAGAGACAGAGACAAACACACACAAAGACACACAGAGGCAGAGATAGAAATTGGGGAAGGGGGGGGAAGAGACAGACACACACACAGACACGGACACAGAGACAGACAGAGACAGAGACAAACACACACACAGAGACAGAGATAGAAATTGGGGAAGGGGGGGGAAGAGACAGACACACACACAGACACGGACACAGAGACAGACAGAGACAGAGACAAACACACACACAGAGACAGAGATAGAAATTGGGGAAGGGGGGGGGGAAGAGACAGACACGCACACAGACACGGACACAGACAGACAAGAGACAGAGACAAACACACAGAGAGACACAGAGATAGACATTGGGGAAGGGGGGGGAAGAGACAGACACACACACAGACACGGACACAGAGACAGACAGAGACAGAGACAAACACACACACAGAGACAGAGATAGAAATTGGGGAAGGGGGGGAAGAGACAGACACACACACAGACACGGACACAGAGACAGACAGAGACAGAGACAAACACACACACAGAGACAGAGATAGAAATTGGGGAAGGGGGGGAAGAGACAGACACGCACACAGACACGGACACAGACAGACAAGAGACAGAGACAAACACACAGAGAGACACAGAGATAGACATTGGGGAAGGGGAGGGGAAGAGACAGACACACACACAGACACGGACACAGACAGACAAGAGACAGAGACAAACACACAGAGAGACACAGAGATAGACATTGGGGAAGGGGGGGGGAAGAGACAGACACACACACAGACACGGACACAGAGACAGACAGAGACAGAGACAAACACACACACAGAGACAGAGATAGAAATTGGGGAAGGGGGGGAAGAGACAGACACACACACAGACACGGACACAGAGACAGACAGAGACAGAGACAAACACACACACAGAGACAGAGATAGAAATTGGGGAAGGGGGGGAAGAGACAGACACACACACAGACACGGACACAGAGACAGACAGAGACAGAGACAAACACACACACAGAGACAGAGATAGAAATTGGGGAAGAGACAGACACGCACACAGACACGGACACAGAGACAGACACAGAGACAAACACACACACAGAGACAGAGATAGAAATTGGGGAAGGGGGGGAAGAGACAGACACACACACAGACACGGACACAGAGACAGACAGAGACAGAGACAAACACACACACAGAGACAGAGATAGAAATTGGGGAAGGGGGGGAAGAGACAGACACACACACAGACACGGACACAGAGACAGACAGAGACAGAGACAAACACACACACAGAGACAGAGATAGAAATTGGGGAAGGGGGGGAAGAGACAGACACACACACAGACACGGACACAGAGACAGACACAGAGACAAACACACACACAGAGACAGAGATAGAAATTGGGGAAGGGGGGGAAGAGACAGACACACACACAGACACGGACACAGAGACAGACACAGAGACAAACACACACACAGAGACAGAGATAGAAATTGGGGAAGGGGGGGAAGAGACAGACACGCACACAGACACGGACACAGAGACAGATGTACTGGGGAAAAGCTGCTTTGCGGGAAAAGGGCTCGGAGCCCTGGGGGGCGGCTTGATACCTTCCAAGCCTCGGAGACGCTCACAGGCTTCCTGAGCCCGTCCTGCCTCAGTCGTTGCGCTCGCTGGCTCAAAGATGGGACCACCGAAGGGCTGAGGAGTCCCTGGCATTTTCACGCAGGATTTGCCTGATCCCTACAGCCCCTCCCCCTCATAAAATGTGAGCTCCTGGAGAGCCGCCCAGCTTCCTTTTATTTTGTTTATTTATCCTTTTTTTTTTTTTTTTCACTCCCATTATTTGGCCCAGAGAATTTTTTTCCCTATTGCTTTATTCATTTGAAAACAGCAAGCGCCCCATGGGAGGCGTGTTATTATTGGCTAGGAGGGACATTAGAATCCCTCCATCCAGGGTTTCCATTTTACAGATGAGAAGACTGAGGTCCAGAGAGAGATAAGATCATAAATTAGGAAGGGAACAATCTGGAAGTCAGTGAGCGCCTCCCGTGGGTTCTAGAGGGGCCTCGAGAGTCACAGAGGCGGGTTCTAGAAGGGCCACGAGGGTCACAGAGGCGAGCAGGCCGTGCACGGGCAGACTCCCTCGCTGAGATGAAGCCCTCCCGGTACCCAGGTTGTCCGTCATTCCCGGTGGCGGCGCCCTCCGGGGCTGAGGAAACGTCCGCCCAGTCCCCCGTGCCCTGCTAGTGACCCGTCATCCTAACGCGGCCCGAGGCCGGAGAAGAAAGGCCGGGAGGCTGGCGCCCTCCGAGCAGGTTCCCGAATTACCCGGGGCAGATGCTAAGGCTCGGCGCTAAATAAAATAACAGCTGTTCTCCTTCTGCGAGGGAAGGGGTGGGTGGGAGGGAGAACTCGCGCAAACGCTCCCGGCTCTTAGAAATGAGCGTTACCTCAAGTCACCCGGCTCCATCGCCCGGGCAACAGCGTGGGGGAGGGGCGAGGCTCACGAGGACCCTTCCCAGGGGCTGCCGGGAATGTTCGAGTTCGGCCCGGGGCTGTTCTGCAGAACTCCCACTTCAGGCCGCAGAGGATCGCACCTCACCCCCCTCCATGCCTTGCTGTTTCCCCGTGGCCAGAATGGGTCCCCCCTCACCTCCGCCAGCCCGCCTTCCGCAGGAGGCCTTGTCCGGGCCTCTCTCAGCTGAGGGCCTCCCTTCTGTCTCCGGCGCCCAGCTCCCCGCCTCTTTGTGGGGTTATGGCCTTGCTGTCTCCCCCGTCAGCCCGGGAGCACCGGAGAGCAAACGGGCGTGATAAATCCCAGTGACTAATCCCCCCATTTTCCAAAGGAGCCCCCAGCGGTGAGTGACTGCCCCAGACTACAAACTTCCAACCAGAACCAGGCCGAGGTCCAGACCCTCCCCCTCACTGAAGCTGGCGCTGTTCCGGGCCATCTTTCTCGTCCAATTATATTTCTTTACTTATTATAATGAATAATTTAGAAGTTTTCCGTAGTCAAGTCAGCATTTCCTAAGTGCTTCCTGTACGTCAGGGACAGCCGGGGGTGGGGGGCGGGGGTAGGGGGGTGGGGGGGTGAGGGCACGGGCCAGAGTCAGCAGGAACGGAATCCAATATGGCTTCCGCCTCTTACTCATTGTGGGACCCTGGCAAGTCATTTAAGGCTGTGCGAAAAATCCGATTTAGAAAGTGGGTAAAAACAACCTGGGAAGAAAAACAAAAATCACCCTCTGCTATTATTAGTCCCATTTTATAGATGAATAAACCGAGGCAGAAGGATTTAAATGACTTACCGGGGGTCAAACATATAAAAAGTGTCCCAGGTTGAATTGGAATTCAGTTCTTCCTGACTCCAAGTCCAGCCGCTTTAGCTCTTTCCTCCAGGAATGAAATCTCTGCTGCTCCCAAGATGCCCAGGGAGAGTATGGAACCCGAGACTTTCATTCCCGTATTTGGAGGGGGGGGGGGTGGCTCAGACCCAGAGCTAACACTCGGACTTCTGACACTGGCCTCGAACGCAGCGCAGCTGGACGTAGGAGAGACTGGGCGGCCCGGGGAGAGAGCGGGGCTGTCCCTGCTCTGGGTGTGGCTCCAAGTAGCCTCACCTTTTATGTGGCTTCACCCAGAGTGCAGAGTGGGGTAATTAACGAGTTGGAAACTGATCAGAATGTAAAAGTTAGAGGCCGATATTGAATAAGCATAAAGCCTGATATTGGGGCTTAAAGTAGCACCTTCATCATGACAAGACGGGGGATGGGCTCAGGGGAGCACGACTAGCTGCAATTTCTTCTGAAAAAGATCCGGGATTTTTAGCAGACCGAAAAGTCAGTATGTCACTATTATGACGTAGTAATGGCAATAGCAAAAAGCTAACTAGTAGCGCACTGGCAAGTGTTTAACAACCGGTTCTGGGGAGGGGGGATCTACACCACAGGATGCACTTTTATGTTTGTCATTATTAAAATTTTCTCCATCATTTTCTTAAGTCTAGACAAACATGGAAACAACAATAAAGCAAGTCCTGACTAACAGCATTTGCTGATTTCTGAGGGTATAAAAGTGCTCTGAAATTTAACCATCAACTCCGGGGTTCCAGCTGGTTCCCGCGCAGTCCTGGCCACGGGGTCTTGGATGCATTAAGGGATGCGGGGGACCAAGGCGGTGGCTGACGGTCTTTCTGCAGGTACTTCAGTCACATTTCCCCAGTATTGCGTCCAGGTCTTTCTGGGCACCAGATTTTATCTAGGTCATTGATAAGCTCCAGCGGAAATGAATGTTACTTTCCATGGATTTTAATGTATTTTAGGAAAACTTTCATGGGAACGCATTGTAGGAGCTTCTCGATGAAATAGCTAATGTTTTCCCTGAACTCGGCCATCTGTCACCTATGCATGGCACCAAAACCTGACAATCACAAGGGAGAAAAATATGTGTTGGTCGGTTCAGTTGTGTCCTATTCTTTGTGACCCCATGAACCCTGGCATGCCAGGTCCTGCTTTCCCCCACCTTCCTCCCAAAGTCAAGAGATGGACCCTTTGTCCGTCTCATTCTCTTGCCATCTCCTCCTTTTGCCTTCAATCTTTCCCAGAACCAGGGTCTTCTCCTTGAGTCCTGTCTTTTCATGATGTGACCACAGTATTTAAGCTTCAGCCTTTGACCTTCTATTGAACAGTCTGGATTAATTTCTATTGATTGATTTGATCTCCTTGATGTCCAAAGTCTTCTCCTGCACCACAATTTGAAAGCGTCGAGTCTGTAGCACTGAACTCTTTTTGTAGCACAACTTATATAGCCATAATTGCTTCTGGAAAAAACATAACTTTGACTATAGAGACCTCGGTCAGCAAGGTGATGTCTCTGCTTTTTAGTCTTCTGTCCAGATTTGCTACAGCTTTCCCACCAAAGAGCAATCGTCTCTTAATTTTATGGCCGCAGTCCCCATCTGTAGTGATCTTTGAGCCCAAGAACATAGAATCTGACACTGCTTTCCTTTCTTCTTCCTCTATTTTGTCAGATCTTAATTCTTTTGTTTTTGGGGGTAAGCTTCAAGACAGCTTTTACATTCTCCTGTTATAGTCTCATCAAGAGACTTCTTAATTCTTCATCTTTTGACCATCAGAGTGATATTGTCTGAATAGCTAAGATTGTTGATATTTCTCCCAGCAACCTCAGCTCTGGCTTTTGATCCATTCAGTGGGACATTTCAAATGACTTATTCTGCATATAAACTGAAAAAACAAGGTGACATTTCCTTAACCAATCAGTGGTTCCACATTCATTTTTAACTATTACTTGTTGGCCCACAATCAGGTTCCTCAGGAGAGGAGTGAGGTGAGCTGGTCATCCTTGCCACAATTTGTTACAATCCACAAATCAAAGGCTTCAGTGTAGTCAATGAAGCAGAAGGAGATCTTTTTCTGAAATGCCTTTGCTTTCTCCATAATTGTAAAGTTCTGTTGTCTCCAGAGCAGAGACTGTCTCTCTGTCTCTCTCTCTCTGCCTCTCTCTCTCTCTCCCTCTCTCTCTCTCTCTCTCTCTCTCTCTCTCTCTCTCTCTCCTCTCTCTTCTCTCTCTCCTCAATTGTTAAGTACTGACTTAGCACTTAGTAAGAGCCTAATTCTCATTATCTCATTAGCACTTAGTAAGAATCTAACACATAATCTAGCAAATGTTGGCAATTTGGTCTCTAGTTCCTCTACCTCTTTTAAAAACTAGCCTGCGCTTCTTCTGGCAATTGTCAATTCACATATTGCTAAAGCCTAGCTTGCAGATCGGTTATAATATAGCCTCACAGGAGAGGATTTCCCCTCTTAGAGGCATATGACACTGGATTTAGAATTAGGAAGAGCTGGATTCAAATCTTGCTTCAGATACTTATTAGTTATGTAACGGTAGGCAAATCACTTAAGTTCTTCTCTGCCCCTTCTCCCCCAAGACTATAAATTTAGAAAAAAATGTTAATTTGTACTAGTAGAAGGAGTTATCTTATGTAATTCCCTATACCCATGAAATCACAGGTCTTGTGATTGTGTTAAACTTGTGATAAACTTGACCAAGTTTAGGAGCACAATCAACGTGTTAGAGGATCTCAGTTTCATACAAAGAGTAGGTGTGTTTATCCTGGAGACAAGAACATTTAGTGGGCAACAAATAAACACTGGATCAGTTTTTACTTGGAGACTATTATCCCACTCCCTGTTCCCTGCCATGTTATGCCCTATGCCCCATGCTAAGCATGATGGGGAGAATAGAAAGAATGAAGTGATTCTTGCTTTCAAGAGATTTATATTCTAATGAGACATGAGTACACATAGAAGCATATGTGCAATCAATGAAAAGGAAACACATATTAATAAATAAATACAATTACTTTAAAAAGGTAGTTTGGGGAGCGGACTTTCCCAGTTTCAAGTGGGGAGCAGGAAAGGATTCATAAAGAAGGTGGTGTTTGAACTGTGCTTTGTAGGGATTCTCTGAAGTGAAGATGAGAAGGAAAAGCCTTCCAGGCATGAAGGATGGCAAGAACAACAGTACAAGGAGGGAAGAAAAAATAAAATTTTAAAAGTTCTCATGTTAAAGGGATTAAAGCTTGTTCTGCTTAGCATCCTAGGGAGCAAGTTTAGGAACAGTGGGTGGGGGGTTGCAAGGAGACAAGCTGAGTTTTAGAAGTCTAATAATTAGACTTCTTCAAAAGTGGGATGAAGAACCCTGGGGGTGGTGGGTTCCTCGTCCCTGGAGATTTCCAAAAAAGGAAAAATGATCACTTGTAGAAGGGATTCTTGGTCTCTCCTTCACTCCTCTCCCAGACTCACCCTTGACTTATTGGACTTTTTTTTTCTTTTTTTTTTTTTTTTCACCAGGACCCAGCAGCCTTCTCACCCTGGAAGAGCCCTCCACCCTGTGGTTCCTTCCTATGCTTAATTGGCTCCTCCTGGAACCAGGAGTGCCCAAGCCAACTATTGTCACACCTTCAATACTCCTTGGGCTCCAGTCCTGATTTTCCACCCTGTCCACCTTGATTTTCAGCTCCCTTTTGTGTCTTGTTTTCCTCCATTAGAAAGTAAGCTCTCTGAAGGCAGACACTGTCTTTTGGCTTCTATATTTCCAGCCTGTAGCACAGTGCCTGGCACTTAATAAATAAATAAATGTTATTATGTATGATTGACCTCAGAGGTACTTTTCTACTCTAATTCTGCGATTCTCTACATTTAGATTATTCCACATTTTAAGTGGAATCTCTCATTGTGGAAACTAAAGGCTTTGTTCTTTTATTAAAAATAATTTCACACCTCAGGAAGCAGGTGGGAGAATGTATATGGGAGGACCACCAGCACAAGAGGCTTTCCTGGGGCTCTTGGAAATGTAGAGACCCTTTCTTTCCTCTAAGGCCTTTGTCCTGCGGTGATACCATTGGTGAGAAGGGGTTTCTATGTCTCTTTTTCTGGTCCTCCCACATCCCATGACAACTTTCTCCTGGTGTCCTGCCTGAAGGACACCCTACAGCCCAGGGCAGCCTCTTGCTGGACTGTCCTCTGGACCGCTCTTGCTCCTTTTTGCTCTACCTTCCATCTCTTGACTTTGGGCATCTTCTCTGACCGTCCCCTCTGCCTGGGGTGCCCTCCCTGGCTTCTTTTAAGTCCCAGCTCCTACAAGAAGCCTCCCCTAACCCTTCTAATTCCACTGCCTTCCTACTCTGTTACTTCCTATTTCTCCTTATCCTTATATAGCTAATTTGAAGGTACTTGTTCGTACATTGTCTATCATTATATTGTCAGCAAATTGAGGACAGAGACTCTTGCCTTTTTTTTTTTTTTTTTTGTATACCCAGTGCTCAGCACAATGCCTGGCATATAGTAAGTGTTTAATAAATGCTTACTGATTGATTGAGGTCCTTAATGCAGTTATGTCTAATTATGGCTTTGCCCCAGAACCTAATCCCTTCTGGCTCAAGATGCCTTGGACTAATGCCAGTTAATCAGAAGGCTTCATGGCTGTTCTCTTACATCTTCAGGAACCTGCTCAGAATGGTACCCAGCTGTGGAGCCCCCGAAAAGGGCATTCTCCCCCTGCTAGAACAAAGCCCTCTTTATGGAGTTGGGGAAGATTCCGTTCAATGTCTAGCTAGGTTATCACAAGCAAGATGCAAGCTCTCTGAGCCTCCGTTTCCAAGTCGTAAAATGTGAGTTCTTTTCTAGCTGCGTCCCATGAAATCACTTAAACTCCTAGCTCTCAGTTTCCTCATTTGTAAAGTGAAGTCTTTGAGGCACTTTGAAGGGGTTTATGGTTCTAGATGTAGGATTCTGTGGTCTTGTGAACCCAGTGTGAGCCCTTGTGAGTCTTTGGAGTCAGAGGACCTGGATTTGAATCTCAGCTCTATTCCTTACTGGCTGGCCACATTTCTTCCCTATGTAAAAGGAGGCAGTCGGACTGTCGGTCCCTACAATCCATACTTCCCCTAAATTTAATTACAATAAGCTGTAAGTTTCCATCTTCACTGGTATGGGGGTCACAATGAAAAAATTATGTTCCCAGCGGTCCTGAAAAAAATCTCCTCCAGATCTGTAGCTCTAGGCATTTTTTCCTGCTCATTTCTTACTGTGTTTTATGGTTTCTGGGTGATAAAAGTTTCCTCTCCTTCCATTTAGATGACTTGCTAAATCCCTTCAGGACTGGAAATGAGACTCTGAAATAGGTGGATATGTAATAAATGCTTGTTGATTGGTAGATTAATTGATCAGATCACAACTCCATCAAGGCATCAAGACTACATTCTTTTTGTGGTTCAATAGGGAAGAGTCCTGGATTGGAGCCAGAGGATTAGGGCTCAAATCTTGTGTCTTCTTGATTAAATATCTTCCCCTTTGGGCCCTCAGTTTCCCTTTCTGTCAAATGAGAACATTGAGCTCAATGCCATCTAAGGTCCCTCCCAGCTTCAAATCTCTTATCTCATGACTCTGTCCAGTGGATGCATCCAGATTCTAATCAGATGCCTCATCACTGCTACCGAGTCGCAGAGGCGTCGCTATTCATGTCAGGAGAGAGGTTCCTCCCCATCGGTGGAATCGCAGGTTTGTGAAGAATGGGAGAAAGTCTGTTTGCTGAATTCACAGAGACCAGGACCCAAAAGAAAGATTTATATAGAAGCTGAGAGGGCATTTGTTCTTGTAGGCAAGCCACTGACTCATGACTTGTCTTCCTTAACTCTCTCATTGACTCAGCATCTGACTCTGAACAAGTCACTTAATCTCAGTTTCCCAGTGCTGGTTTCTCTGTCTATAAGTTACAAAATAAATAAATGGAGCTAACAATACTTGATTGCTCGTATCTTGTGATTCTTGTGGGAATGTTCCATGCAAGGGCTGAATATGATGGTTATTTATAGCCAAAAGAGCAACTTGAGGAGAGGAGAAATCCTTTAAAAATATTTTTATTGATGCTTTTTTCTTCTGTTTATACTACAGTCAATTTCCCATAATTCTGCCTCCATTGGACCCACCCTTTCCTATAACATAGAAAAATCAGTGAACACGGCATTTAAGCTGAGGGGATAATGCAGCATTCTCTACCTGGAGTTCACCACTCTCTGCTGGGGGGAAGAAGTGTGTTTCATCCCAGGACTGCTGGACTCGAGTGGTCACTGGAGTTCACTTGAATTATAGTTTCTCCATTCACTTTGTATGTCGTCAATTCTGCATTGTGTTCTCCGGCCTTTTCCTTGGTCCTTTATGGGTCCATATAATTTTTGCCACCTTTCTCAGAATACCTCATATTCATCTTTTGAGAATATGTCCTCCTACAGAGAAGGGGAGCATCTCTTAAATATGGATAACAGTCACTAAGCTGTCCTGTCCATATTCTGCTCTGTTTCTGACGATGGCCCATTAGTGTTTTTAGCCATCGTCTTCCTTGTCAAACAGAAAGAGAGGTCTTTTCCTTCTTTTGGGGTGACAAAGGGAGTATCTTACCCTCATGTCATTTGTTGGCATTCTAGGACACTTGGGAATGCTTTGGAGGTAACAGATATTGTGACATATTGTTGGACTTACTAGAAATCAGAAAGATGAACTGCAATCTTGCCTCTGAGACACAGTCGTGTGACTGTGACAAGTCATTTAGCTGCTTCAAGACTCAGTTTACCCATCTGTAAAATGAAGATAATAATGTCTGCCTTACTTCCCAGAAAGGGTCTCTGTGAGGTTTCTCAGATGAGATAATGCATGTGAAGTTGTTGGCAGGTCTCACAGAGCCATCATTATCGTTAAGGAGTTGGACACTCTACAAAATCAACGGTCCTTGACTCATAGAAATTTACACTCTTTCCCCTCCCTTGAGGGGCAAAGATTTTATCATGGAAATAAAATACTGTGGATCAGCAAAGTTTTCCAGTGTCCTTTCTATGGCCTACCGGAATAATGCATCCTGGCTCTTCTACTTGTCTTGTAAAATGAGGGGGTTTGGATTCAATCCCAGAGAACTGAAGAAGAATGAAGTTACTCAGCCCCTGATCTATCTCCTGGGCAAGATGCATAATGAGCCCTCCATTGTGGGCTGTAGTCAATGTGGGAATTTGTTTTGCTTGGTTTGTCCTCAACTAAATACGAGGATTCTGTTTTTAGAGGAAGGGAGATAGAAAAGAAATGATCATTAATTGAAAACAAAAATATAAAAATGGAGGGGTTGGGCTTAGATGGTCAACTCTAGATCGATGATCTTGTAAAGGCCTCTCGGCTCTGCTGATTTTGGTCTTGATGGCAGCCACGGTCATTTTGTGCTCCCTCCTTCTCTTGTTAAAAAGCCAGCAGACACCATGTATTACAGATTTCATCCAATTTTCCCATTGCAGGATCATTGAATCCAATTGAAAATGGATAATAAATGGCTGCGAATTCTTTAAAAAGAAAACAAGCCACTAATTCTCATGCACATCACCAGCCAGGCAAGACTGGAATATTGGTCATTCTGACTGAAACGAGCAGAGGGAAAGCCCCGGCTCTGGCCCTGGCACAGGACGGTAGAAATCGTCTAGACCTAACTTTTTTCTTGATGAGGAAATTAAGGTTCAGGGCAGTGAGGGATCAAGCTAGCCAATGCAGCTCAGGCTCTTCACAAAAGTTTTGGGGGGTCCAGTGGCTAGGATACTGAACTTTGAGTCAGGAACTCGGGTCCCTGGAATTGGGTTTTTTAGGGCCTTTAAAGCCTTGAACAGTCTTTCCATGTGTGCTCCTGTCACTCTAGCAGGATCCCAGGCTCCGATGTCTTTGCAAAGGCAAAGGTGTTCCCTTCCAGACATGTGCTCTTGGCTAAACAAAAACATGCCTTTCTCTTTCCTTTCATCTCTTGGACTCCCATATACTTGGATAGTATATATGCTATCTCAAACCCACAGCCCCCCACTTCACGGTTTCAGACTCTTTTTATTCTTTATACCTCTTGGGAAAGAAAATATGATAATACTCCTGAACCATTTCTGTTTGAAGGGGACCATTGGAAGCTCCTGGAGATTTCTGAAAAGCAGAGTGAGTGGTCCAAAAATGTCCTCAAAGTCACAGAATTAATCAATGACAGAGCCAGAATCCTTTGTGCTTTCAAGGGCTCAACTGAAGTTCCAGATCTCACTTTTTCTGCTGCTCTCCCACAACAAGCACTTTCTTCCCCCATGCCCTGTGCCCCATTGCTTTCTGTTTCCTTTGTGTGTATTTCTTACTTATCTGTGTACGGTGTTCCTGCTCTTCTCTTCCTCTCCCGCCCCTGCCATGCTGAGTTGGTATCATGTGAGAATGGGTTGAAGGAAGTGTCAGAACAGAACATTTGGTGGAGAAAAGACTTGGTCATTGTCTTTTGGAATCTGAAAGAGAGCCATGTGAGAGGAATTGGCCTTTCTTGGCTCCTAAAGGCAGAACTGGGGAGAGAAAGAGACATACACACACATACACACACACACAGATGGAGATCGAGACAGAGACAGAGAAAATTGGAGAGATAGAGAGACAGACAGAGATGGAGAGAGAGAGAGAGAGAGACAGAGAGAGAGAGAGAGAGAGAGAGAGAGAGAGAGAGAGAGAGAGAGAGAGAGAGAGAGAGAGAGAGAGAGAGAGAATTTTCAAAGAGGAAAACTTAGGTTTGATGTGGAAAGCTCCTTACTCAGTAAAGCTGTGCCTCCCAGAGCAGCTGCCCCCTCAGTGGCAGTTTCTAATCAAAGCCAGGGTGACTAGTTTGTGTCCAAGGGAGAACTAGAGATCATTATTAATCACAAAATAGAACATTTTGATTACACCAAATTAAAAAGTTTCTGCACAAACAAAACGAATGCAAACAAGATTAGAAGGGAAGTAACAAATTGGGAAAACATTTTTACAATTAAAAGTTCTGATAAAGGCCTCATCTCCAAAATATACAGAGAATTGACTTTAATTTATAAGAAATCAAGCCATTCTCCAATTGATAAATGGTCAAAGGATATGAACAGACAATTTTCAGATGATGAAATTGAAACTATTTCCACTCATATGAAAGAGTGTTCCAAATCACTATTGATCAGAGAAATGCAAATTAAGACAACTCTGAGGTATCATTACACACCTGTCAGATTGGCTGAGATGACAGGAACAAATAACGATGAATGTTGGAGGGGCTGTGGGAAAACTGGGACACTGATACATTGTTGGTGGAGTTGTGAAAGAATCCAACCATTCTGGAGAGCAATCTGGAATTATGTCCAAAAAGTTATCAAAATGTGCATACCCTTTGACCCAGCAGTGCTACTACTGGGCTTATATCCCAAGGAAATACTAAAGAAGGGAAAGGGACCTGTATGTGCCAAAATGTTTGTGGCAGCCCTTTTCATAGTGGCCAGAAACTGGAAGATGAATGGATGTCCATCAATTGGAGAATGGTTGGGTAAATTATGGTATATGAAGGTTATGGAATATTATTGTTCTGTAAGAAATGACCAACAGGAGAAATACAGAGAGGCTTGGAGAGACTTACATCAACTGATGCTGAGTGAAACGAGCAGAACCAGAAGATCATTATACACTTCAACAATGATAATGTACGAGGATGTATGCTGATGGAAGTGGATATCTTCAACATAGAGAAGAGCTAATCCAATTCCAATTGATTAATGATTGACAGAATCAGCTACATCCAGAAAAGGAACACTGGGAAATGAATGTAAACTGTTATTTTTACCTTCTGAATCCAATTCTTCCTGTGCAACAAAAAATTCGGTTCTACACACATATATTGTATCTAAATTATACTGTAATATATTTAACATATATAAGACTGCTTGCCATCTGGGGGAGAGGGTTTGGGGAGGAAGGGAAAAAATCTGAATAGAAGTAAGTGCAAGGGATAATGTTGTAAAAAATTACCCATGCATATGTACTGTCAAAAAAAGTTATAATTATAAAATAAAATAAAAATTAAATTATTAAAAAAAAAAGCCAGGGTGACTGTTGGATAGAATTCCCATTGAGCTCTGTGACCTCTGAGTTTCTGAGATTTGCAAGACAGAGAAAACCCTGGAGTGACCAACCTCAGGAACTTCTTGTGCCATAAAACAAGCAACATTTTTCCCAAGCAGAATCATGAGATTCAGGTCTGATCATCCCAGCTGCCCTTTGTTGCCCGGCTCTCCCTCCCATCTCACTCACATCACCTCCCTGATGTCATGATTGTCTTCAAGAAGGAAGGACCAACTCTGCATTCCTAAGCGATCTTAAAGGAGGGAAAGGGACCCACATGTGCAGAAATGTTTGTGGCAGAAACTGGAGACGGAATGGCTGCCCATCAGTGGCGAATGGCTGAACAGGTTATGGTATATGAAGGTAAGGGAATATTATTGCTCTATAAGAAATGACCAGCAGGAGGATTTCAGAGAGGCTTGGAGAGACTTACAGGAACTGAGGCTCAGTGAAATGAGCAGGACCTGGAGATCATTGTACACAATAACAAGACTATATGATGATCAATTCTGAGGGACATGGCTCTCTTCAACAATGAGATGATCCAGGCCAGTTTCAGTGACCTAGTGATGGAGAGAGCCATCTGCCCCGGGAGAGAGAACTGGGGGACCTGAGTATGGAACACAACAGAGCATTTTCACCTTTTTGGTTACATATATAGAAGAATTGCACATGTTTAAACTACCAAATAAGTGTGGGGGAGGGGGGAATTGAGGAGGGAAAATTTGGACTTAACTTCCTCTGAGGTCTCTTTCAGTCCTAAATTCAGACTGCTGTGGACCTTGATCTTCTTTCAGGACAGGGACATAGTAGTGGTGGCAGCTTAGGGATCCTGCCCTGTGTCTAGTGCAACAAGAACACTAATTAAACATTGGCTGATGTGGACCAGTTAGATTGGTCATAGACGTATATTGACCATTATTTGAAGAAGCAACCCCCCCAAAAAAAATCCAAAAAACAGTTTTCTTTTTAGTTGAATCTTTGAATAGGAATTTGGAATTAAGAATAAAATGAAATTGAATTTACTTTGAGTAAAGTGAGGAAGAAACATATTTTGGCGGTCCTATATGATGCCCTTGGTCCCACATTAAGATACGGGTATTCTCAGTCTTGCTCTAAAGTCAATTGCACAGAATCTAAAAGATGGAACCACTAAGAGGTTTTTTTTTTCTTGGAGTTTTACTAATGTTCTACTTGGCTACGCTGTGATTTGGTGTTTTTTTTCTCACTTAGAAATGCTATGTCAGCATAAAAATAAATTTTAAGACTTGGCTGAGAAGTTAACTGTCAAGTGATGATGTAATCTGAATACTGACCAGGATGTGTCAAAATGGAGAAAATGTCCAGGCAGTTAGTCAGTCTAATGGGGAAGAGACCTGGATCAAGGAGTTGGGAGACGCTATCACTTCGACTTGGGGAAGGAACATTTTCACCTGGGGAGGGAGGATAAGAAAGGGCTTCATGAAGGAGCGTGTACCTTGGAGAGTTTGGAGGATTTCACCTTTAGCTCTAATTAACTTTATGACTTTGGGGAAATGATTCAGATATTACTCTCTGCAGAAATCCATAGCAGTTTTCAATTGCTTCTAGTTTCAAAAACAAATTCACAGACCTCTGAAAAGTTGTATTTTCTCCCTGCCTTCCTTGCAAAGGTGGGAGGTGATGGATGTGGAACATTGCATATTCTGTCAGACAAAGCTTATGTCGGTTGGTTTTGCTCAGCTGTAGTTATTCTTTCTTTTTTAATCTTTATTCCAATGAAAGACTTGCTGCCTAGGAGAAAGGGAAAGGATATAGGACAAAAAGAATGTCATGGAAAACCAAAAGGTATTGGTGAAAACAAGAATTAAGACAAGAAAAATTAAGTGTCTCAGAAATATAAGATGACATATTTTCCTTTCTCATTCTTTCCCAGCTCCAACTCTGAGCATAAATCTCCCTTTAGTGAAATATTCTCTAAGAGGCATTCCACAATTGATAAATGGGCAGAGGATCCGAAGAGGCAGTTTTCAGAGGAAGAAATCCAAATTGTCAATAGCCATATGAGAGAATGTGCTAAATCACTAATAATCAGGGAATTGCAAATTTAAAGAGCTCTGAGATCCCATCTCATCAGAAGGCAGTCAGAAGGCAAAAGGGACAGAAAAGAAAAATGACAAATGTTGGAGGAGACTGTGGGAAAACAGAAAATTCAAATGCACTGTTGGTGGAGCTGTGAGCTGGTGCAACTATCTTGAAAAGCAATTTGGAATTGTCCAAAAGATATTAAGCTGTTTACATTCTTGAACTCAGCAAATACTGATATTGGGTACGCAACCCCCAAAAATTAAAGAAAGGGGAAGAGACCCATATATTTATGCTCTTTTTTCTTATAGTGGCAAAAAGTTGGAAGTTGAAGGAATGCCCACCATTGAGAGATGGCTGAACATGTTATATATATGTGCTATAAGAAAGGTTATGGTTTCAGAAAAACCTGAGAAGATTTTTCTGATCTGATGCATTGGAAAGTGAGTAAAATTGCAACAATTCTTAGAAAAATAAAAATATTGTAAGGATGATCAACTCTGAAAGACTTAGTAATTCTGATCAACACAATGATCAACCACAATTCCAAGGGACTCGTGATGGAACTCATGGATTCTGTGCAGATTATGTAGATTTTCTTTTTCTTTTCCTTTTTTTGGACAAGCCTAATGAGGGAATTTGTTTTACACATCTATACATATTTGGGTTTTTTTGTTTGTTTGTTTTTCTGAGGCTGGGGTTAAGTGGCTTGCCCAGGGTCACACAGCTAGGAAGTGTCAAGTGTCTGAGACCAGATTTGAACTCAGGTTCTCCTGAATTCAGGGCTGGTCCTCTATCCACTGCGCCACCTAGCTGCCCCGTATACTTATTTGTAATGGACTTTTCCCCCTCCTTGCCTTTTTAATCACTGAGGGAAGAAGAGGGAGAGAATTTGGAATCAAGAATAAAATAAAATTGAATTTAAAAGAAACATTCTCTGACTTAATTCCTACCTGAATCTTATCATGAACCCAATTGGGCTCAGGAACTTCTGCTCTGTGACCAGGTGCAAATAATGTAATACATGAGGTTCCTTCTAGGCAATGATATACTAGTAAATATTTAACAACTAGTTTTCTGGGAAAAAATACATTTAACACTCCTAAATTTAATCTGCATTATCAACATTTTCCTCTTCACTTAAATCTAAACAATAAAGTAATAAATCAAGTCCCATTTTATTAGAAATGTTCATACTGGATATTTAATAATCGATTCTTAGGAAATCGTACAAGCTGGCTGCTTCTTTCTTCCATCTCTAAATCTCTGATCTTATTATCTTAGGTCATTAGACTTCTCTGGGCCTAACTTTCTTTATTTTGAAAATTATGGCATTGATCTAAATAATACACAACATGTCTTAGATCTTGTCCTATGTTTTGGATAGATCCGTGGCTTCCCTCTGTACAGATTATTCAATCTCTTCATTGTGTTTAATCTCAACCCTGACATGTATCAACTATGAGATTTTTGGAAAATCATTTCACTACTTTTTTTTTTTTTGCCCCAGTTTTATTATCTTTAAAATGGAGCTAACAGTAGCATCTTCTCTTCCAGGGAATAAAATGAAGATATCTATGAAGTGCTTTCTATTGTTGTTTTATTATTATTTCTTTTTTCTAACATGACTAGGACCTTCTCCTGCTTGATTTTCATTTCTTCTGTTCTGAATTCTTTAAGACTATTTTTCACCCTTCTGTTCTAGCAGCGCGTTGGGGAAAAAAAAGCAACCTGTCATTTCCTTTTCTGCAGAATTCTTGCAGCAAAGCTTTGGGGAGCCCAAGCCTCAGTGATTCCCATGAACTCCTCTACGGTTTCTGCTCCCACGTTTACAGCCCCAGCAGATGGTCCTCTGCAAGCGAGCTAGCCCAGGGAAGGGGAACGGTCTAAGCTGGGAAGACTGGGGGGGGGGGAGATACTTTTTGCCCAAGAAACCCTGGGCAAGGCTGCCACAGACCCCAGAGGGTAGTTGGAGAGTCTCAGAGAGGCTGGATGATTCGGCCTGGAGGCCTCCAGCTCTGGAGGGTCAAGCAGCCCTACCCCCTCGTTCTGGCCCATCCCAGGAGGTCGCCTGTCAGAGGTGAGGTCTGTCCCTCCATTCCCTGACGCCCGAGCCAGTCCCATTAATATCCGCTGCAAACAAAGAAGGTTTACAGAATAGCATCAGTGTCAGTGTCTGCTCAAGACAGGGAGAAGGGGTTGCCATAGAAACCCAGGGGGTGGGGTGGGCTGGAGCCTGGCACATCAAGAAGGGAGAGTTTGGGGCTGAGGAATCTTGGGCACAAACTGAGGGAGTTCCTTTCTAGGCTGCCACAGCCCCTGCCTCACCGGCCCCACACTTAGAACAGACACTTTTCCCAGTCCAGCTATCTGCTCCCCCCCATTTTCTGCTCTGCACCCCAGCGTCTGCCACGTCTTCTCCCAGAATGCTAGCGTCTAACAGAAGGCTGCCATCTCCTTCCGAGGGGTGCTAGGCTCAGGGATCACTGGTTGTTAAGGTTCGAAGTGGAAGGCAGACCAGACGTCCTGACTGGTAGCACACAGTCGGTGCTTACTAAATATTTACTGAATTTACTGGACTTCTCCCTCCAGCCACAAATGGCTCACAGGACCCTCCTGTCCCTCTGGCACGGTGAGGACCAAGGCTAAGGCTGCTTGAGGCTGTCCCACGGGAGCTCCCCTTGACTTGTTCTCACTCTGATCTCTTCCCATCATCCTTGATTTCCTGCCCGAGGCGTGTTATTCCTGGATACTGCTCCCCACTGCCGCTCTCCTTCTAGTTCTCTGGATCTCTTATCGTTCAGCTTCTTTTGAGACTATGGTGTCCATGATTTATAGCTCTTCAGCCTCCCAGGGAGAATAAAGAGATGGGCTTTTGTGGAAGTGAGCAATTGGGGACCACTGAAGGCATCAAATGTTTTCCCAAATGGGATTCTGTCTGATCTCTTTCCATTATTCAATTCTGGGCCCAGGTCCAGGGCCTGCTTTGTATCCCATGGAAAACTTGGCTCCCTGACTTCTTCCCCAATGGATCTGTTGTCATCGAGTCTTCCCCATTAATGAAGATAGAATGTAATCCTTCATGTGCCTTCCTTTTTTGCCCATTTTCCCAAATTTCTCATTGAGAACATCTTCCTATTGGATTGGTTTGTCATTTATTTCTTTGTATTTTTCACTGTCTCTGCCTGTGGGACTCCGCCCATGAGCTGTCTGATAGCTCTCCTGTCCGTCATTTATTTGAGGCATGAGGGAATTATAGGATTTAGACTTTGGAACTCAACTTGTTCATCTTCTCATTTGACAGATGAGAAAACTGAGGCTTAAAGAGGCTTGTTAATGATCGCACAAGTGGGAAAAGTAGGATTCAAATCCAGGTCTCAACACTAACATGAGAGCTCTTCCCATTATGTTATCATTCTGCTGTTTTTCAGTCACATCCAGCTCTTTGTGAGCCCATTTGGGTTTATTTGGCTAAAATACTGGGGTGCTTTATAATTTCTCCTCCTGCTCATTTTGCCAATGAGGGAACTGAGGCAGGAGGGACTAAGTGACTTTCTCAGGGTCACACTAGTAAATGTCTGAGGCTGGATTTGAACTCAGGAAGAGGAATTTCCCCAGGAGCTTTTTCCCCCCACCACAGCCTGACTCCCATTTGGTGGCTTCTTTTAAACTATTTATTTCAAATAGTCTTCGAAACAGATGTCAGAATGCCATGGGTGCAGGGAGCTTCACTCCTTGTCACTTCTTTTCTTCGGTGGTAGCATGACATAGTACTTAGGGCATTGGGCTTAAAGTCCTGAGTTCAAATCCTGCCTCTGGCTTTTACTAACCATGTGACTCTGGACAGGTCACTTTATCTTTCAATGCCGACATTTCCTTATCTACAAAATGAGAGGACTGGACTCCAGAGCCTCAGAGATTCTTTCCAGCCTTCATATCTCAAAACATTATGATGGATTCGATGCGACTTTTGAAAAGCCCTGCTTTTAACTTTGGGGAGATTTGCTTAATTGGACTCTCATCTGCTTTCCTCCTTTTTTGTTCTGTAACTCCTGCTAAGCTCAGAAAAATGTAAATGTCATGTACACTTTACCTCAATATGGGATGTGCAGAATAACATGAAATGGAAGGGAACTGGGGCATGGGATATGGCTACCATTAGCATCTGTTACGTGAACTGGGAAAAAACCCAATGAAGGAGAACCAGAGTTTCCTGGGGTAGATCAGCCCCAGAGTGGGAACTGCCCATATGTTTCTAATAACCAGTGTGGGAAAGAGTGTATATTTTTCTGTTCAGGATCACACAAGTCATATACACACCGACACACACACACACACACACACACACAGAGGCAAGTGATTAGAATATGAAATCAACATCTCGTGAGGTGAATTCCAGTAAGTTCTGCTTTTTAAAAATAGCATAAAATAGCATCAACTTTGGAAGAATGTCCCCTGATTTAGGATATTGGAAACTGTTACTGCCCATCCATTTTAGTCCCAAATATTCAAGGCTGGTTTAATTCATAGATGCATTGCATGGCCTTGTCTACAGAATCAGTCCAATTTGTCTTCGGCTGTGAGTCAGAGGACTGGGACTCATTTGGTTAGGCAAGGTGAATTTTACTTTCTTTCCGTAATAGAATCAAGGATTCATGCAGCAAGCTAGGAAAGAAAAACAAAGCATATTCACCTCCCACATGACCGAGACGTGAATTATTGGGCCCCAAAGACAGAACTGGGAGAAATTGATATCGGCTTGGAAACTAAATATTCAACCCAATTCTTGAAAATAAATATTTGTTTTTTGGGGGGCAGCTAGATGGTGAAATGGATACAGCACTGGTTCTAGAGTCAGGAGGATATGAGTTCAAATTCAAACTCACACACAACACTTCCTAGCTGTGAAATTTGGGGCAATTCACTTAGCCCCAATTGTTAAGGAAGGAAAGGAGGAAGGAAGGAAGGAAGGAAAGGAGGAAGGAAGGAAGGAAAGGAGGAAGGAAGGAAGGAAAGGAGGAAGGAAGGAAGGAAAGAAGGAAGGAAGGAAGGAAGGAAAGAGAAAGAAAGGAAGAAAGAAAATAGTTTGTGATGACTGAGAAGGTTCTTTGGAGACATCTTGGTACCATCTGGGTATCAATCAAAGTGGAATGGTACAGATTTTTGAATACTGTAGGGACCCTCTCCTTCCCATTCTATAGATTGTTTTACACTATTTAGTTGGCAAGGTACTTTGGTTGTGTATTTGTATCTAACTCTTTGTGACTCCATGGATCACAGTGCTGTAGACCCTTCTACCCTCCACTATCTCTCAAAGTCTGTTCAAGCTCATATTCATTGTTTCTGTGACTATCCATCCATCTCATCCTCTGCCATCCCTTCCTCCTTCTGTCTTCAATCTTTTCCAATATCAAGATCTTTCCCAATAAGTTCCATCTTGTCATTATGAGACTAAAATATTTAAGCTTCAGCTTCAGTATTTGCCCTTGCAATGGAGAGTCTGAATTAATTTCTTTAAATATTGACTGATCTCCTTGCTGTCCAAGGGACTCTGAAAAGTCTTCTCTAGCACCACAATTCAATTTGATTCTGCAGTGCTCACATTTCCTTATAGTCCAACTCTCACAGCCATATGTTGCTCCAGGAAAAAAACCACAGTTTTATTATACAGACCTCTGTCAGCAAGGTGATGTCTCTGCTTTTTAGTATGCTGTCCAGATTTGCCATAGCTATCCTTCCAAGAGGCAAGCATCTTTTAATTTCATGGCTGCAGTCGCCGACTGCAGTGATCTTGGATCCCAAGAATATAAAATCTGACATTGCTTCCATTTCTTCTCAGCATACTTTAGCTGCTTTTAATGTTCTATGATTAAAATAAAATCATGAATTATGGTATTCTCTCTCTCCCTCTCTTCTCTCCCTTTTTCTCTCTCTCTTCTTCTGTCTCTGTCTCTTTCTATCTCTCTTTCTTTCTTTTTCTCTCCCCCCTTTCTTTCTCTTCTCCTGCCTGCCGCTCCACTCCCTCCTTCTTCTCACTTCATCATGCTGTGATGACAGTACTTGGTATCTGCTGTTAGGAAGTATTTTATGTTCCTTTGATACCTTTGAAACCTACTAGGAAGAGTCATGAAGACTCAGAGAAAAATCAAAATAGCAAACCAGCAGGTTTCATTGCTTCCCTGGATGAGAGAGAAGGCCTCAACCCCAGGCATAGGAGGAACAAAGCACCCCATGGACTAGCAGAAGATGAAACAACCTTCTCATTTGGCATCAAAGGTTGAGCACCATCAGCCCAGACCCAAGAGAAACTAAGGTAAAGGCAACCAATTATATTTAACCCCGAATTGGGGAGAGGATGGGAGGGAAGAGATCTTATCAGATTTAGGCTAGTGTGCTTTAGTCTCCATTTATGTTCTAAATAGTGTTTTTAAAAAGCAAACAAAAATGTCTTCTGAACTTCTGGAAACCTCCAAACTCCAGATGTGAAGTTGCGTGAGCTCCCATCTAATTTGGGTTTAAGGAGAGATGACAAAGACTTGGCCCTGAATCCTAATGTCAGTACTTACTAGCCAAAGGACTCTAAGCAAATCTCCTAGCCTCAGTTTCCTACCTTGCCAAGCTAGACAACTGCCAGTTTGTTAACCAATCAATAGGGCAGGCACTGTGCTATAAGTACTGGAGATTCAAAGAGGAAAGTGGAAAGGCCCCTATGCTCTCGGAGCTAAGGAGTCTGGGTGTGTATATGTGGCCATTGGCAGGGCCATCAAGTCCATCCTCGTTCCTATGACAGATGAGAAAACGGAGACTAAGTGTATCCCTCTTTCCCCAGCTGGCTCTCTGATCATTAATTCCCACCTCGCAGGGCTGGTTGTAAGGTTCAAATGATATTAAAGGATGTGATAGTCCTTTGTCACTGTAAAGTGTTATACAAATTATTATTATTATTACTAATGTTTCTGGCAGACTAATTCTTTTCTGGTTTTCATTTTTTGAGCTGATATAAGTGTTTCACTAGTCCAGGATGTAACAGTTCTCTGGTACAGAGAACATACATTGAGAAAAATACTGCAGCAAAAGGGAAAAAAGGTGAAAACACCTTGATCTCTATATGATTTGGGTTAAAAATAATTGATTGCATTTGGCTTAGTTTTACTTTAGTTTAAAGTGAAAAGTGATGTTGTCTAGCGTATGAGAGCCAGCCTGGGAATGACTAAAACTGGCTTTCAAGTGCCTACCTTGGATTCATACTCTCTGTGGTCTCCCGGGCAAGTCACTTAATGTCTCAGTGTCCTCCAGCAGAGCACTAAGACTATAAATTTCAGAAGAGATGTCAGCCTTCAATGGTAGAGAGAATTTCCTCTCTGGGAATTCCCTGTTTGCACCAAGGAAATCATAAATCCAACTCAAAATCAACAACAAAGAAGAATCAATGATCAGAGAGCCACCTGTGGAAAGACAGACTCCAGTTCTCTCTGGAAGAGTGCTGGTGCCTTTCAGAGAAGGAGGTTGGGAGGGTGAGGCTAAACAGAGAGGAAAGACATTTGGGATGGTGCAGTGTGAGATCCCACTGAGCCCCCCTCCCTTTGCACTCCCCTTTCCTAGGGGGGCTAAGCCTAGATTCCTCTGCCCTACCAGCGGGTGACCTGTGCGGGACAAGCTTCCAGCCCTGGCGGCCCTCCAGGTAGAGTAGCTAGCACTGGGGAGGATCATGCTCACTCCTCCCCGTCTCCATGTATCCTTCAATAAAGCGGGCAAGCAAACCCACTGCAAATGGACCCCGTTTGTCAGACTACAGCAATCTTGGGAAACCAGTAGCAGGAATTCACAGTGAGGGAGTCAAAAGCAGTTGGAGGCATTTAGGGTTAGGGTCACTGCTCACTGGCCCTCTGACTCCTTCTGCTTCCGCCTCCGAACCCCAACCCGAAATGCGTCCCACTCAAGATGCCCACGTTCTTAGAGTGTTTCAAACCGGACTTTTTTCTTTCCCCTTCCGCATGCTGAGAGTTTGGGGCTCTGATTAGGTCACAGAAAAGAGAAGAAAAGTTGACATCAGTACCAGTCCTGGATTAGGAATACAAAGACAAATGTGAAGTAATGCTTGCCTGCAAGGGGCTTGTCAGAGCACTGAAAAAAGTGCAATTATCCCTGTAGGGGTAGGAAATAGGGTCACTCTGAGATCTGGAAAATCCTTCTAACAATTTTTGGCCTTCCCTTCCTATCAGAGAAGAAGCTGGAATTACTATGGTATTAAATAATAAATTATGTCATAGTCTTCTACAATACTATACATATATTTTAGGCTTTTCTGAATTTCTTTACTTTTTCTGTGTCCTCTGCTGCCCTTTTTATGTTGTCAGCTGTTTCTGCAAAACTCCCCTCAAAATTCCCATTTAATTTCTTGTCCCTACTTGAGATATATAAACCTCAATGGGGAAAATCAAGATAGGGATCAACTAGCTGCAGTTGGTTCCCTATAATTGCATGCAGAGCTGCCACGAAGAAGGATAGGACTTGTGTTTATGTGCTGCAATCGACAATGAACAATCCACAAGTATTTAATAAATGTCTGTTTTACGGGGAGGGACCCTAAAGCTAAAAATGAAAATCATCCCTTCAGGAGTTTCCAGGCTAGGTGGGGAAGGACCTACACGAACACATAAATATATATGCAAAATAAAATTTAATTCTGGGGGGATGGGTGGGAGGAGGATGAAGGCACAAGCAGCTGGGGGGAGTGGGAGAGGCTTCATATAGAAAGTGATGTCTGGAACTTTGTAGGAAAGCAGAGATTCTAAGAGGAGGAGGGTGGCATTCCAGGCTTGGACAGGACAGCCAGGGAGGGGAAAGGCCCAGTGGTGGGAGAAGGAGCAAGATGCTAGAAAGTCCAGTTTGTCTGGACAGCAGGTGGCGGGGGGAGATATCTCTTGGGGTGAGGGGGCAGCTGGTGGCAGGAGCTGGCGGGCAAAGGCCATAGAATTGCCCGCTGAGGTAATAGTGCTGCGATTTGAACTCGGAGCAATGTCCTGTTCCTCAGGCTGGCTCACGCCACTACCTTAAATGTCTGAGAGATTTAGAATCGGAAGAGACCTCGGGATTGCTTAATTCCTCGGCCCCACCCCCCATCTTTCAGACCTGAGCAGGGCTCACCCCCTTCATGAAGCCTTTTTGGATTCCTCCATCCTTATTGAGCTTTCTCTTTGGTCTCTGCATTTTTCTGGCTCTGTCCCCCTCTCCCTTATGAATGTCTGTAACCCTTAATAAGTACCCACCGTTCAGCCCTTAACTAGTTGGTTTTCCATTTCATCTGGGCTTTAGTCTTCCTTCCCTAAGAGATAAGCCTCTGGAAAGCCAGGGTGGCGCCCGCCATGTCTTTGTGCTGAGCGTGTTGCAAGAATCCAGTAATTACTTGCTGACTGCAATTTGTTTGGAAAAGGTCTGCCGGCTTTGGAGGGCTGTAAGCTGCAGCAGGATGTGCAAACGAGCTAATGTGACTTTCGGAGAATTTAGGCAAGAGGAAAAGCATGATGTTCAGGATGAGGAGGAGAACCGGCTCATCTGGGACGTGGTCTCTGGGCTATTGATGAAAAACCAGAAATCTGGAGCAAAGGAACTAGGGTAGCGAAGGGCCTCACCACCAAACTTTCTGTGGATGGAAGTTCTGCCCTAGGAGTTTCTTAAAATCACAGTTCTAGATTTTAAAAATTGTTAACAATCGCCAGTATATATGTTTTTTGCATCTAGGTGGTGCAACGGTTAGTGCACTGGGCCTGGAGTGGGGAAGAATTGAGTTCAAACCTGGCCTCAGGCACTTCCTGGCTGTGGGACTTTGGTCAAATCACTCAATCACGTGCCTCAACTTCCTCATCTGTAAAATGGGGATAATCGTAGCATCTCTCTCCCAGGGTTATTGTGAAGATCAAATGATTAATAGTTACAAAGTGTTTAGCACATAGAAAGTGTTACATAAATGTTGGCTATTATTATTATTATTAAGCTCTGAGTGCTAGGTTGTTGTTACTATTATGTTCATATTACACATGAAAAAACTAAGGTCAAAAAGCACATTTGATTATTTGCCCGGGATCACGCAATTGGTAAGCGTCTGAAGCCATGGAAGTTTGTCCCAGAGACTGGACTTGTTCTGCAGGCACCAATGGGCCAGAACCACCACTCTAAAGAGGAACGAGCTTCTCCGGAGGTCCTGGGATCACAGATGTTGAGCTGGAAGGAATCTTGAAGGCTTGCTCCATCACGCCATCATTGTACAGATGGGGAAACCGAGGCTCCAGGAGGCTGAGCCATCTGCGGTCATAGAGGCCAATGAAATCGGGGGCATTTCAGTTTTCTCATGGAGCTGCTGAAGTCAAACCCGCTCCCTCCTGGAATCAAAGCGGCTTTTGAGATTTTATTTACTTATTTTTAAAACTGGTGTTTGGAATGTATTTATCACAGTGAATGCTTAAGTAAGCCAATTTGGGGGCATTGTTCCTCTCTGAGCAGCGGCTCCGGATCGTTGAATGTGCTATTAGACATGCCTGTATATTTGGGATGTTTCTTAATTAGGTGTGCAAATAACCTGCCTCCCGATGTCTTTTTTCACCTTCAGGATAGGAGGAGATTTCTGCTCAGACTGTGTCAGCTGCCAGGGTTTCGGGAACAGGAGTTTTCCTCTGTTTGGCCTTCCCAGGGAAGCGGGGCGGGGGTCTGTCAGCCGGGGAAGAGAAGGACTTCTAGCACAGGCGCAGGGCAGGAGTCATGGTCTGCTGGGGCAGGGGCTGCATTGTTTTGGGTTCCCTAAGGAGGAGAGATTCTTCTAGAGCACTTGGAGTTGGACGAGCCTGTCCTTTTCTCTTGTCTCTCATTTCCCTTCTTTTTCTCTTATATCTCTTCCTTTCCTTGTCTCTTTCTCCTCTCCCTCTCCCCTTCTCTTTCTCTTTCTCTTCTGTCCTCTTTCTTTCTCCCTCTAGCTTATTCCAAGGTACAGCCTTTAAAATTAGTAGTGCTTAAATTAGCAGTGTTTCTACTTTTAATATTCCTCCCTCTAAGCAGCAAGCACAGTTTCAATCAGGAGTCTGATTAATATGCAGAAAATGATTTTTGTTTTGATTTCAGTCGGGTATTTTTTCTTTCCTTCCTTCCCCTTTTCCCCTTTGCTCTGTTATTTCTTCATCAAATTCCCCTGATCCAGAAGGACTATAAGAGAATGGTGAAATGGGTTCCCTAAAATCAAAAAAGAACATTTTCCTTAAACTTGGGACAGAACAGCTGTGAGTCTGCCTGAAATTGTCTCCTTGGATCTTAAGAATGGGTCAAGAGCTACATCATCTGTGGCCCTTCCTTGTCTTGCAAATGAGGGAAGTGAGACCTAGAGAAATGAGTTGATTTATCCAAGTTTAAGCAAATTAGGAAATGGTCCAGCCACGGTTGAACCCAAATCTTTGGGCCCCAAATTCAGGCATCTTTTCACTATGCCATGTTGTCTCTTGTTTTTTTAATTAAGTAACAAAAAAAGACTACTCATCTATATTTGTGTTATCATCTTCTTGGTCATTGCCTTTGGAATCTTAGAACATTCCATATTTCATACTCCTTCAAGGTTTACAAAAGGCCCCCTTTTGAAAATTCTGTGACATTGATAGTGCAAGGATTATTTCCATTTTTTACAAATGGGGAAACTGAGATTCATAGAGGAGAAATAACTTGTACAAACAACTTGTACACTAGAAAGTGCCAAAGCTGAGATTTCAACCTAGGACTCTTTCTTTTGGATCTGTTACTTTCCACTACAATTATTTTCTGTATATGTTTTTCCAAGATTGTCTAGCTGGTCCTGTGAGTCTCCCTGCTCTGGACAATTCAGTTCTAGCCAGCAATGCATGCTGTCCTCTTCTGTCAGGTCAACCCCAGGCCCAGGTAGAGAATCATCCCTCTGAGTCACTGAGCTGACCCATCAGTACTTCTGTCTTAAAAAGTAAGAAGGAGAAGTAGGTTTCTGGGGGAAGGCAATTATCTAATTTTTTTTTTATTTTGAATGTGTTTGAAATGTAATATATTGAAGTCTGTTCACTTCTTCCTACTGCACTTCTCACCTGAATCTTTCTTCCACTCAACTGCCAGTGACCTTCCTAATGTTTAGGTATAGCCAAGTCATCCTTATACTCAATAAACCTCAGTGGCTCCCTGATACCTCCAGGATCAAATATAAAACCTGCTGTTTGGCTATAAAAGTGCTTCACTCCTTGGCTCCTCTCCCTTTCCAGGCTTCTTACCTTTTACTCTCTTCTGTGTTCCCTGGCATCCAGCAACTACGGCTTTCTTTCAGGTCTCGCACTCCATTTTCACACTGTTCCTTCTCAGCAACTACCCCTTGGTTTGGGTTGCTTTTCCTCCTTAGCGATGCCTCCTAAGTTCTAGTTGTTCATGTCCCTTTTCTTTTTCTCTCTTATCCCTGACTTTCCTCTGAGACATGTGACCTTCTTGAGGATGGGGACTGTGTCATTGCCTTTCTTTGTGTCAAAGTGCCTGACACACAAAAGTCCTTATAATGCTTCTTAACTGACTGACCTGCCTTAAGCTACCCCTTCTCCTTTTCAGATTTTTGGGAGACCATACATAATTGAGAATTGAAAGGGAAGGAGAAACAGTGGAAAGCATTTATTCTGCTTTGGTGACTTCATGATGTATTAAGAACTCTAGGAAGGCCTCCAGAACACTGGGTAGGTCTTCCTGTAGTGAATATTTGGGAGGGCAGAGGCAAGATTGCCCAGATTGGACAGGTAGGGGCCAGCTTCATCACTGGAGAAAGATCCTAAATCCATTGCAGTATTGATGTTGCCTTTGAAAGGCTAATGAGAGGTCCCTGGAGAGGGGGCTCAGGTTATCAGAAGAGAGGTCATACTTGAAATGCATTTTGGAGAGTCATCTGTAGGGGGTGACAGGGAAAGGGATAAAAGTGGATGAGATTGCTGAGGGGAAAGAAGAGCCAACAACAGGACTTGGAGGGGCTGGCAACCCCCCAAAGAGAGGTTAAGGAGGCAGGAGTAGAAGCAGAAAAGGGTGAGAGGGTAGGATAGACAGGGCCAAAAATTGAGGAAAGAGAGTGCCCAGAGGGACAAAGTGGACAAAAGCTTCAGCCTGTCCACATTAAATTTCATAAATTTCTGGATTTTAGCTCATTGGGCTAGAACACAGAATTGTTGTTGTAGATGCAGAGGAAGAGAGGCCAAGAAAAAAAAAGGGATTTTTCCCAAGGTCTTGTAGATCCTAAGAGCAAAGGTGAAATTTGAACTTAGATCCATCTGACTCCAGAACCAGAAGCCATTCTGTGGAGACATTGTTTGACAACCACTTGTGGTGGATTTTCGCCTTTCTTCCTATCCCCAACACTTAGCACAGTACCTGGATACAGTAGGTACTCAATAAATGCTTCCTGACTGACTGATGAAAGGACATGAAGGAGTTTCAGTTAATAGAATAACTGCACTGACAAGAATTGTGGAAACCTGACATAATATCCAGAGGTTGTGAGGTGGGGTGGAGTGAGACCTGGGCATGGAGGGGAGAAGACGTGGATTCAAATTCTCCCTGAGATATTGCCCAACTGTGCGCATTTAATGCCTCTGGGCCTCCCCCCACCACTCTGCTGAGTCACAGATGATTGGGATCTGGGCTGTTAAGGAGTTCCCACATGGGCACTTTTCCTTTGCTGTCTAACACACTTCAGTAATAATATATCTACAGGGCACCATTTGCTAAAAAACACAAAACAAAATAAACACAAAACTGTAGACTTGGTCATGCAAATTTCTTTAAATCTTGTAGAAGAAAAATCGACTCCCTTTTCGCCACCTGTTCCCTTGTAGGTTTGTCATGGAAAATTCTCAGGTTTTCTAGAAGTGAGAAACATTACGATTGTGGTGAAACTTTGATTCTATTGTTTTAAGAGCATATTTGCAATTTTATGGCAGGGAGAGTTTCTTCTTTGGCTCTCACTAGGGTAAATAAAATTGTAGGGAGTTGATTCAGACTCTCCAGATTGGAAATTGTTTTGGGTTTAAACATACCCACGTACACAGCCACAAAACTTGGTTTGCCCGGCATGTGGCAAGCACTTAATAAATGGCCGTTTCTTCCTTCCTCTTTCCCTTTCCTTTCCTTTTTCCTTCCTTCCTTCCCTCTTTCCATGGATGAGCCTAATTGGATTCCACACGCACTTATTAAATGTTAGCCGTGTGCAGGGTTTTCATGTCCCTGCAAATTCTTGCAGAGGAGAAGACTGGAAAGGGCGAGATGGGAAGATGAGACCAGACATGATCTCTGCCCTCATGGAAGTTATAATCATAGTCAGATGGCAACGTCTGTACTGCTCTTCTTCCATGAATGAGATCTCATGGAGTCCCTGGCATTCTCTTTAAGAGAGGCAGCCTGGTATTGTAGCTCCCAGTCAGAAGACCCTCATTTTAAAAGTAAAGGACCCGAGGGGGCTGGAATCAGGGGCTCTGAAGGTCCCTTCCAGATTAAAAGCCCCAATTCTAAGGGAGAAGGCCTTCCAAGCCTTCCCACTCCAGGAAATTGTTGGCCATGCCCTTCCAGGAATCCCCACAGAGGGCTGATTCCGAGGGCACTTGTACAGATCTGGGTGGCCATGACCGTCCATCCTGGGGCCACCCATCCAGATCTCTGCCTTTTGGGGGCTGTGCAGATGGTTGGGCGGGCTTTCAATGGGAGATGAGCGTTTCACAATGAGAGTTTTTCTTAGTTGAGTTTCAATAACAAGTCATGTTAGGCTGGGGGGTTGCCAGGAACCCTGGAGATTTCCTGGGGCCATATTGCACTTTATTGATCAGAAAATGGCCTCGCCACTTGCCAGTACTCATAGAGAGAGTTGAGGGCCCTTGCCTCCAACTCCAAATCCAATGTTCATTTTCCTGCACCAAGGCAGTCCTTAATTTCTATCATGTGGAATCTGCAGATCTCCTTATCAGAAAGCACTTGTGTTCCACTACTTAACTAGCCCTGGGTGGAAAGGGCTTTGCCCAAGGTGGCTGACACTGGCAGTTGGGGAGGGGTGGCGCCTTCTCTGCTGGGACTGCAGATTCCAATCCTCATTGCGCTGCCATGACTCACCAGCAAGGTCAGGCTCTACTAGGGTCTGGGGGAAAGGCTAGTCTCTCTCACCTGTGGTCAGGCATCCTCCAGCAGCTTCCCCCTCCATTTGCCACAGGGACACTCATTCCGAATTATTCTAAGAGATTCCTAATTATGGCTTTGTTCAATGCATTTCTTCATCCATTTTTGGTCCAACTGATAAATCACCGTGCCATCTTGTGGGCAAGAAAGGCCATCTGCTGGCATCCAATAGTAACCACATATCTGTGCCAGCTTCTAGACTGGCATCTCTATTTGGATTCTACCATATAGGACAGGGCTTCTTAAACTTTTTTCCACTTGTGGCCCCTTTTTGCTTAAAATTTTTTTATGCAACCTCAGGGATATAATTTTATTAAATAGGGTAGACAAATAAAATAATTGTTGATAATCATAATTTCATGAACCCCACATTCAGTTACAGAATCCCGTATGGGCTCACAACCCAGTTTAAGAAGCTTCGATGCAGGAGAGAGAAGATATTAGAGAAGGTTTGCTTAAGATAGCCTGTTTCATCAAGAGTCCATTAAGGGGGGGGCATAATTTCCAGTTGCTTTCCAGGATGGTTGTAGTAATTACAATATCACCAGTAATGTATTAGTTTATCATTTGTCCTCCCCTCTGAAGTTGCGCCAGTATTTGTCGTGCCTTCTTTTGTGTCCTTTTTTTGCCAGTCTAATGGATGAGGGGGAATCTGAGTTATTTTAATTTTATTTTTTTCTAATTATTAGTCATTCAGAGCACTTTTCCATAAGGCTGTCAATAGCTTGGATTTTTTTTTTCAGAAAAATGCCTATTCATTTATCAACTTAGATCACTTACCAACTGGGGAATGGCTTTTATTTTTTCAATTTGAATCAGTTCCTCTGGAGGAAGCTGTGCTTGGTCATTGTGCTGATGAGCATTCCCGAGACTTCCCGAGATCATCTTTACAACATCATTGTCACTGTACAAATTGTTCTTCTGGTTCTGCTCCCTTCATTTGGCATGAGTTTACACAAGTCTTTCTGGTTGCTCTGAAAATCTCTCCTTTCTCAGTTCTTAATAGCACAATAACATTCGTCATATTCATAGACCATAACTTGTTTAGCCATCCACCCCACTTGGTTTCTGGTTTTTGGACACTATAAACAGAGCTCCTAAAATATTTTTATGCATATGGGTTCTTTTCTTCTTCTTTTAAGATATTTTTTGGTGTATAGATGTTGGTAGCCTTATAGTTAGGTCAGAGTATATGTGTGTACACTTTAGTCACTTTGGGGGCATAATTTCCAATTGCTTTCCAGAATGGCTGTACTAATGCCAATACCACCGATAATGCATTAATTTGTCATTTGCCCTCCCCTCCGAAGTTGCTCCAGCATTTGTCATGCCTTTTTTTGTGTCCATTTTGCCAGTCTAATGGATGAGGGGAAATCTGAATTATTTTAATTGGCTTTTTTTTCTAATTATTAGTCATTTGGAGCACTTTTCCATAAGGATTTTTTTTTTTTTTCAGAAAAATGCCTATTCACTTATCAATTGAGGAATGACTTTTTTTTTTCAATTTGAATCAGTTTTCTATATGCCTTAGAAATGAGACTTTTATCAAGGAAATCTGCTGCAAAGATTTTTTTTTTCTGTTTACTTCTTTTCTGATTTTAGCTGCATTTGTTATGTTTGAAATGATCCCTGAAAGTAGCATCTTCATGTAACTCCCTTTGCAATCTGCTCTTTGAGGGCAGAGGTGATTTCGATTGGTCTTTGTATCCTCTGTACCCAGCATAATGCTTGGCTGATTGTTCCCAATGTTCATATATGCTGGAATCTCAGCTCCTGCCCAGGTTAGCATGACGCAGAGCATCTTAGTGGACTCTTGAAGGATAATTGGAGTCCAAATGAGTCTAAGCTCATCTCAAGGGCACAGTGACAGAAAATAACCAGACTTCACTGTGTGGCCCTTGGGCAAGTGAATCCACCTATCGAAGTCTAGTTTCTTTCTCTACAAAATAATGGATTGCACTACATGCTAGGTGGTGTCAAAGTATGGAGAGTGCCACACTTACTAGTGGCGTGACCTTGGGCAAATCACTTTATCCTGCCTCAGTTTCCCCATCTGTTAAATGAGCTGGAGGAAGAAATTGCAAACCATTCCAGTGTCTTTGTCAATAGAATCCCAAATGGGATCACGAAGAGTTGGATGTGACTGAAAAATGACTGAACAAACATGACTGTTCTAAAACCTAAGTTTTAAAAATTCAGCTGTTAAAGGGTTTAGTGCTGGAAGGTTGTGAAGGGATCAGCTGGTCCAAACTTTTCATTTCACAAAATGCTCCAGTTTAGAAAATAAAACCAAGATTCAAAAAATCTCAGAGCTGGAAGTGACCTTTGGAGGTCTCAAAAAAAACCCCCACAAAGTCGTCATCCAGCTTTTCTTGGAGACTTCTAGTGAAGGGGAGCTCACTAGCTCTTTCCCACTGTTGCTGATAATAAGGAGGTTTTTCTCACACCCAGGCCTAAACCTGCTGACTATTGCTCTTGATTCTGGACTTCGGGACATGGTCACTCTTAACACATTTGGAGATATTTCTCATGCCATCCCACCCCCAAGTGGTCTTCTGGAGGCTAAGAAGCCTTCATTCCTTCCACTGATTTTCGTGCGACAAGAGAGTGCAGAGCAGCGATACATGTGCTAATCTGGGAATAAGAGGATCCACTTACTGTGTGGATGAAAATGGTGACATGCAGTTGGTCCATTGAATTAGTTGCTAAGTGTTTCTTGGACAGGCATTGCAGATGGGCTAGGAGTCAAGACAGATTGGAGGAGGAGGAAAAGGGAAAGGAAGAGGAGATTCAACTGAATTATGTTTGGAAAACTGCTCAGAGATTTCACGGATGAAAATGCTTTTATCTTTTAAAATAATCTTATTTTCTCCCAATTACACGTTAAAACAATTCTTATCATTAAAAAAACTTTTGCGCTCTGAATTCTATCTTTGTCCCTTCCCTTTCTCCTCCCTGAGACACCAAGCAATCTGATATGGATTAAATGTGCAGTCGTGTGAAGCATTTCCATACCAGTCATTCTGTACAATAAGACTCGAACAACAACAAAAAAGAATGAAAGAGAGAGTGAAAAACAGCATTGTTCAGTCTGTATTCCGACAATTTCAGTTCTTTCTCTGGAGGTGGATAGGGTGCTTCCCCCGAGTCCTTTGGGATTACCTTGAATTATCGTATTTCTGAGAATAACTAAATCATTCATAGTTCCTCATCGAATTATGTTGCTTTCTTGTGTGCAAGGTTCTCTTGGTTCTGCTCCCTTTACTTTGCATCAGTTTCATGCAAGTCCTCCCGGGTTTCTCTGAAGCTATCCTGCTTGTCGTTTTTTATAGCACAATAATATTCCCTCATAATCATATATCACAACCTGTTCAGCCATTCCCTGATTGATGGGCATCCCCTCTATGTCCAATTCTTTGCCACCATAAAAAGAGCAGCTATAAACATTTTTGTACAAATTTAAATCTGTTTGGGATACAGGCCTACCATTGGTGTGCTGGATCCCAGTTGGATTGCTCTTTAGGGATAGTTCCAAATGGTTTTCCAGAAGGGGCGGATCAATTCGCAGTTCCATCAACGGTGCAATAATGTCCCAGTTTTTCCACATCTCCTCAACATTACAAGAAAGTGCTTACCTCTGAATTACCAGTGTCCTTCCAGATCACTACCAATTGTGAAACACCCTGATCCTGGGAGGACCAGAGTTGTAGGCTGACAGAGATACAATGATCTGTGTATATTTGAAGAGGTAATCAAGACCAACTGTGACCAGCAAGATGTGAAATGGAGATAGCAGGTAGACAGCTATGAGCTGGGGCCCAGGCTCAGAGAAACAATTCTTCAAAGTGGTCTTGGACAGAGTATCTTTCATTTCCCTTGTTTTGATTGGAATAAGGAAGAACCTCACTCAGCACTGTTTTAATGTGTGTTTCCCTAATGATTAGTGACTTAGATCCAGCTTCTTAAGTTGTGGGTTGCAACCCTTATGGAGTCGCGCATCTGAATGTGCAGTTTGTGAAATTATGATTTACTCTCAGTCCATATTATACCTGTTTTATATCCCCATATGCCTGGAGTCACATAAAAATTTCTCAGGTGAAAAGGAGTTGTGAGTGGAAAAAGTTTCAGAAGCCCCGATTGAGAGCGTTACAGGCTGCATCTTGTATCCTCTAGAGGCAGAAGCAGAGAAGGGAGCTAAGGATTGAGCGGTAATAATCCAACGGAATCATCATTTATTAAACACCCACCATGTGCCAGGCAAAAAGAATGCCTTACATTTTCCAAGCGTTTTCTCTATCTGACTCATTTGGACTTCCCAACAGCGCTCTGAAGTAGGTACTGAACCCGGCATTGGTTAGAACTGAAGTTCGAGAGCTGAAGTAATAGCGGAGGAGATTTGAACTTGCGTCCTCCAGTTGTAGAGACCTTGGGGAGAGGAAGACCGAAGAGCCGATTCTTTCCCAGAAACTTATTAACCGGGTGACATCTGTAAATGTCAGGTCAGCTGGAGCCTCGGATGTCTTGGAGCTCCATCCAGCTCTCAGTCTACAAGCAGATCACCTCTTGGCTCTGAAAAGCTTTTGGGCGAATCCCTAATTTCCCCCGTTCAGAGACATCCCCACTTCAACCTGCTTTGTTCTATTCTTCTACCTGAGCCCTGGCCAGCTGGGTACCCAGGGATGTGAACAGAGGCTTCCCTACCCAGAAGGCCTGCCCTCTGACAGGAATGGAAGTCTCATTGTTGCTGATCAGCACGGGCCGGAGCAGAGAGCGGCGGTCTCATCTTGGTGGGAATTCAGGCTTCCTCGTGTCTAAGGCCTTCATTTAGCTCTGAAATCCTGGCTTTCTAGTGCCTCCGGCCTCCAGAGCCGGCCTGTCCTATTCAGAGCGGCTCTGCCTTGATCCTTTGTAGAGGAACGTGGCTCCGAGCTGTCCGGAGGGAGCTCTCTCGGCGGGAAGGACCTACGGGTCCAACCTCTGTGATGGGTCCATCAGAAAGCTGATCCTTGCACGTTATGGGCCTGCCTCATGGAGTGGGCCATTTAAAAAAATCAATAAACGGCCTGGATGCTGATTTCCTTGTTCTCCTGAGTCCTGAAACAAATGGAGGAGACCTCCAAAGCTGAGGGGGGCCGAGCCCCGAAGTAGCTGGGAGCACTCACTTAGGCAAGACATTTTTTCAGAGAAACTGCTTTGGGGGGGGGGGACTGATAATCAGAGGAGTGGAATCCCCGCTCCCCCCTTAACCTTCCTCCCGACTAACTGATAACCGCTTGGGTTTGTCCTAAAACTGCTCCCTGCAGAGGTGTCCCCTCCTGAGGGAGATCAGCAATACAAGCGTTGGTACTGCCCAAGGGCTTAAAAATAATCCCCATCTCAGGAATCCAGAAATCTTATTTGTCCAGTGAAATCCCCTCTGGTTGGTTCTGGATTTTGACACTTGAAATCATGACTTTAAAGAATCACAGGGTATTTGCCTCCTAACCTGAAGAGTTATCAGCCTCCAGGTGTCCGAGAAGAGTTAGGAGATGGTGAAGGGAGGGGAGACAGGGAATATGAGGAGAACAAGAGAAACGGAGGCTGCGGAGTGAAAACTCTGGGGGTACGCACAGTGCCGGGCGCTGGGCCGTGTGGATGGAGGATTTGGGGTGCAACGATTGTGATTTTAATAATCATAATAATATTTCTAAATGGCAATTAAAGACACTGGGTCATGAAGTACTTCACGCGTATCAACTCATTTGAGCTCATAAGTATATATATATATATATATATATATATATATATATACACATATATATATACATATATATTTTTTAAATAAGAACTTTTTATTTCCCCCCACCCCATCCCCTGAACAGCAAGTAATTCAATATATGTAAAAATATGCAATTCTTCTATACATATTTCCACAAATATGGTGCTGCACAAGAAAAATCAGGTCAAAAAGGGAAAAAATGAGAAAGAAAACAAAAAGCAAGCGAAGGACCACAAAAATGATGGAAATACTACGTTGGGCTCCACATTCAGTCCTGAGCTCATAAGTGTAACAGGAATTACATGAGCCCATTTTACAGATGAGGAAAGCAAGACTGAGGGGGTCTGTAACAACCCCTCTTCCCTCTGCTATTGTCTCAGCTTGGAACCTGCACAACAGGGTTTGGCCACCAAGTGGCCTGAACAAAGGCCCCCGGGGGACGTGGGCCCCGGTGTGGGGAGCACTTCTTGCGGAGGGCTCAGGCTCCAGCGGGGGCGCTCAGTGAGAGGCCGCTTTCTCCAGAGAGAGGCGGAACAATCCACACAGGGAAGCCCAAGGGGATGAGAAGCGCCGGTGACGTCATCCCCGACGATAACCCCTTGATTGACGTTCCCAGGGCCGGAGCCAGGCGGAGGATGCTGTGGGACGGTGATCCCTGTGTTTTTCCGGAACCACCTGAGGAGAGCCTGGGGGGGAGGGGGGGGCAGGAGCGCAGGGGGCAGGGCCGGCATCTCGTGACCCCGCCCCCCGTAGAGAACATGGCTGTGCTCGAGGCCCCAGATTTCGAGCCCCGCTGCGGCAGATGGAGGCCTACGCCCCTCCGACATCCCTCCCACCCACGGCTCGGCTTATTAAACCAGAGCCCTCGCTGTCGCCTCCTTCCCAATCCGTCTTTCTTTTCATTTTAGTTCTTTTAAATTAAAGAAGAAGAAGAAAGAGGCAGGAACGACAGGACCCAAGGCCCAAACGCCACGCCCCCCCACCCCGGGGTCACCTCTGGGGGAAAGGTCACCGCCTCCCCATCCCCCCGCCCCCCACTGTTTAGACACCCAAACCTCTTGCTCTGCATTCTCTTAGATTTTTCCCTTCCCAAGGAAATGTTCCGGGGCTGACTTAGAATAAGTATTGGGACATGTGGATGTTACTATGGCAACTGGTGTTTTAAATAAAAATAGTCCCTACAAATCTCCGGAAACATGTCAGTGCGAGAACGTGCTTGTGTGCAAAGAAGGCCGGTTGGCATTGGTTACCCCTCCCCTGGCAGCTCCTGCTCCGGAGTGTAGAACTCCCCCCATCCAGGAGGGGGGGCTCCCCGCTCATTACTCAGGGGACGTGCTCCCGGGGCAGGGAGACCGGAGGCGCATTAATTGGCTTAATCCCCTCTCGAATTAGGCTGTCGGAGAGTGCTTCCCATCCCCCCCTAAAGTTCAGTGACCAGCCCCGAGAGCTAGGGCAGACCTCAAGGGGGCGCGCTAGCAGGTGCGGGGACCCAGAGATCCTGGCTTCTGGCAAAGGGGCAAGATTTGGAGAACGTCAGGCCTGCTTGGGCCTTGGGCGGTTGAGAAGAGCCCAGAACTCCGCGGACCCCGCCCCAGTCTCTTTCTAGAAACTTGTCTCTTAGAGTGGGCGGGTGGGTGGGAGCCTCCCAGGAAATCTGGGCGGCCCCAAAGGTGGGAGGTGGAAGTGCTTGGGGAGGAGGGGGAGAGCTGGAGAGGACTGCCTCAGATCAGGGGTGCTCTGTGCTCTCCTCCCCGCCATCCCGGACCCGCCTGTAGTCCTGCTCGTGAGTCCCGGGCGCATCCACCAACGTTCGGGCCATTCCTCGCCATGGATCCGGGGTTTCGGATGGGTGTGGTGGCGGCGATGCTGGGAGTAATGGGAATCATAATAAAGTCATTCACCAAGTGCTTTAAGGCTTGCAGAAGGTGTTGCACACACTATTGTATGTCCTTGCAACTCCCAGTGATGCGGGCCACTAGGACCTCCCAGTTTTTGCAACTCCTCTGTGATGGGGCCACTAGGACCTCCAGTTTTTGCAACTCCTCTGTGATGAGGGCCACTAGGACCTCCAGTTTTAGCAACTCCCTGTGATGGGGGCCATTATGATCCTCCTTTGGGGGGGCAATTAGGGTTAAGTGACTTGCCCAGAGCCACAAAGCAGTATATATTGGAGGCTGTGAATATCAGGCAGTCTCCACACTGGAGGCAGAGAGGAGGAAACCATAGGCCAGGGGGAGGGGCGCGGAGCGGTCGGACCGGGCCGCCGGACGGCTACTGAGAGGGGGGGGTTCCGGGGAGAGAAGGGGGGTCTGGGAAAGGTGGGGACAAGGTCGGCGTTCTGGGGCGGATGGGGGCCGCGGGGTCGCAGGGATAATTGTAGCAGAGCTGGCCCAGTCCGGGCTCTGTCCAATTGCCCCCCCCCCCCTCCCCCGCTTTTCTGAGAGAACCGCCTCGCCGGTGACGCACGTTCACGTGCTATATTCGTAGCGGAGGCGCCGCATTTATGCACATCAGTCTCTCGGTACCAAAGCTCCCGACACGGTTTTAATGGGACGAGGCTGGGGAGGCCGGGGATGATGCCCCGGTGACCGGCCCCCTTCCCCCAGTGCCGCCCCCCCCCCCGTGAGGTCATCCTGCAAGGGGTGTCGGAGGCAGGCGGGGGTCCCCGGGAGGGGGGCTCTGGCAGAGGAGAAAGCCCGCCAGACTGGGCCCGGAGCCCCCCCTTCCTCCTCACTTGTACCCGTCCGTCCCCCGTGGGACTCAAGCCAAATAAAGGGGGGGTGTTTTCTCGCCGAAAAGGCCTTCGTCAGTGGGAGCTCTCATGGGGGGGGCGCTTGTCACTGGGCCCCCTCTGTGAAATTTAAAAACTCCGGCGAGCCCTTTTCCCTCCGGGTCTCCGGAGGCTGCACGTGGAGCAGCGGCCCGGGAGCTCGGACCTGATCTTTTTGGAGCGGGCTGGCGTGCCCTCCCCCAGGCCAGCTCCCCATCCCCCCCGGGGGGGGGCCGTGTTAGTCAGCGATGGCCCCCGCTCGCCCGCAGGGAGGACCCCCCCAAGTCGGCCTCCGGGGCCCTGGGACCAACAGTGAGCGCCACCGTGGGCCCAGGGGGGTGACTGACGCCCGGAATGGCCGAGAGCTCCGGGCGGGCGTTTCTGAGTGCTCGGAGGCTCCCGGGCTTCACACACGGGGCTGCGGGGGCTTCTCCGGTTCCCCGTTGGACGGCCCAAGGGCGAATTTGGACAAGAATCAAGCTACCAATCGATAAAGAAGCATTTATTAAACACCTGCTGCATGCGGGGCATCGGGTATTCAGACCACAGTGAAAGTCCCTGCCCTGGGGGGGGCTTATATCGGACGGAAGGAAGTGGCAGAAGGACCCCACCCTGCCCCGACAGTGCGCTGCAGCCGCTGACGTTTGCCCGGGTTCCCAGGCTAGAACACGCCTCCCTTACGGCGCTCATTTGTCCGGTCACAGCCGAGCTCCCGACGTCTCCATTCCAAAGGTGACTGGGCCAAGATCACGTGTCTGAGGCAGGATTAGAATCCGGGTATCCTGCCTCCTGGTCACCGCCGCCGTTTGGGGAGGGAGGGGAGGTCTGAGTTTCCCTACGCCCCCTGGCTCCGAGCGGGGCGGGTCTGGGGTGGTCCCTGCACGGAGCACTGGGCGGTGCTCGGCACCAGCAGCACTAACTGGGACCGCCCACAGCGCTGACGGCGTGACCTGCACTGTACGGAGCCTCCTGGTCCTGAGGCGGTGGTCGAAGGGCAGGGCCCGCCCGCAGCATCCGGGACAGCTGTCCGAGGCTCCAAGGAAGAGAGATGCTGAAACGGGAGCAGATCTCTCCCTGAGGTTTCTATTTCCCAGTCGCTTACAACACCCCCCTCCCTCTTCTGGCAGATTTGGAAACTGAGGCCCCAACCGGCACAGAGCGTCCAGGCTGGGGTTGGAGCCCAGCTCCTTTTGCGTCAGTGAGACCCAGCAGGGGCGCCCCTCCCCCCCAGTGTCCCTTCCTTTCATTTAGCAAAGAGCGGGTGGGAGGGTTTTAGCAGGAGCCTGTGCGGGTCACTGGCAGGGGCTACTTAATTATAATCCATTTTTTAATGAACAGAAATCTCTCTTCCACTCCCTATGGGGGGGGACCCCAAATGTGCCGAGTCAGACAAAACACAGAAATGGGGGCTTCCTGTGGGCCTCACTACCCGGATGTGGCATTCTAGGAGGCATCCTAAATGCCGGAGACACTGAGGCAAGATAGAGATTAGTTTTTTTTTAATATTTTATTAATTGGAGAGTTTAATTGGCTGGACAGGACTCTGGTCTCAAAGTATCCAGTCATGAATGGGGCAATGATAAACCCTTTTATAGCTCTTCAGACAAAGGGAAGGAAAAAGAGCGGGAAAATTAGAAACTTGTCAGGATGGGGGGAAGTTGTAAATTCTTACTAAAAGCCAGAGTCAGGATGTTTGAATAACAGAAGTAAAGATGTCAGGGAAGTATCCCTGATAGTCTTATCTTTTGGAATATCTTAGAGGGGCAGTGTCATAAATTCTTGGGGGCAGAAGGAGCCAGGAGTCAGGAAGTCTGATCTGCTCCTCATCTCCCATGGACAATTTATAACTTTAGAGCAAATGGTCCTCAGTCTTAATGAACCAGGGGGGTTTACGACTTAGGGGACTGAGGCAGAACAGTTAAGGAAACTGAGATAGAACAATTCATGGAAACTCAGGACAATGAGGGAAATTAGTGCAGGGAAACTGAGGTAGAACAGCTCAAGGAGACTGTGGCATATCAGTCGGGGGCTGGGGCTGCAGGCAGGCGGGGGCTACCCGGGGCAGGCAGGGCCAGGACCTGGGGGGTCGGAGAAAAGCACTGGCCTTCGCACTGAGCGAAATCTGGGGCTCTCAGAGACTCTTCCAAAGGTTCCATTTTAAAACGTATTTATTAAGGGCCAGCCCTGGCTGCAGGAGTTAAATTTATTTACTCAATTACAATGTAAACCCCCCCCCCCCAATCTGCTCTTATTCTCACTCTCTCCCCTAATCACAAGATGGGGGAAGGAGAGACTTGTGACCATTATGCAAAACCCATTTTCCCATTTGCTGCATAAAATAATGCCTCCAGCTGAAGGATTGAGGGGAAGCAGTGGGAAACATCTAGAAAAGAGAGTGGACCCCCACGACTTCCTCCATGCCTCCATGGCCCGTCAGGAGGTGGGAAGACATCGGCTTGTCTATTACTATCTTTACCAGGGAAGGAAACTGAGGCAGACAGAATTTCAGTGCATTGTCCAGAGTCACATGACCAGTAAGCGTCTGAGGCTGGACTCAAACTCATCTTCTTGACCTCGGGTCCATCCATCGGGCCTCCCCATGTACAAGACTTGCAGCCAGTAATGCAGAGAACCAGCGTTCTGGAAGTAGGGTGCCCCGAGATGTGGGGGTGAGGAGGCAGTGAGAGCCCCGCTGAGCTGAACAATGTGGAGAGAACAGAGGGGAGAGAGCCCTGAACGCCACACACACACACCACAGACACTCACCACACACACATATACTCACACACACTCAGATACACACACACACCACTCACCACACACACACAACACAAACACACACTCACACCACACACTCACATACACACACCATTCACACTCACATACACACACCACACACATTCACAACACTCACACATACCTCATTCACATACACACACCATTCACACTCACTCATACACCCCCCCACCCCCCACGGAGATCCCCAGGGTGTGGCCCATAGTGATTCCTATGAAATCCCCTATTCTATCACTAATCACTTTTCTCAGAAACTAATAATTTAAACAGAAAAGAAGGAGACACAAAGAAAAAGGCCGCGGACGTGAGCTGGAGGAGGCCTCCGGGATCACCGAGGCCTGGGGACACTGACCTGACGGAAGGATTTGAATTCAGCCCCCTGACTACTTTGACTCATCCCTTGGGGCACTGATCTGGATAGATCGGAGCGTGGGCTCCTCTGACCCGGCCTGAACCTTGGCACAAAGGCCTCTGTTAGGGAAAAGGCCGAGAAGGAGCCCTGCCCGAGGACGGGTCCCCAGACCCTCTGGCCCTGCGGCCTTCGCCGCTGCCGGCCCACCTGCCTCCCCCCGCCTGCTCTGGCTTTTCGTTGCACTCCCGGTTTTCACGGACTGACTGGGAAACGATCCCCCCCTCTCCCATCCCTGGGGCCCCCTCCCGATCTCAGGTGGGCTGCCCTCTCCCTGCACCACTGGATACATTCCCGGGTATTTAGCCGGACCCTTCTCACTATCAATCCCTCCTTCGCCTTCTAAGCTGAGCTGTGCTCAGAAGAGGCTTCTCCTTGGCCCCCTCCCCTCCCTGAGCCGCGGGGTGACAGAAGCCGGATGTCCTCTCAGGCTCTCCCCCTGTGCTTTTCCAGGCCGGCCCGGAGGGGACTGAGAAGGAGAAGAGACAAATTAATGATTGATGTTGGGAGGGGCAGCGGCTGGGCCCAGAGGCCGCAGAACTAGATCTCTGCCCCATTTCAGGTTTTAGATACAAGGAGGGAGTCGTTTCTGTTGCTCAGACCTTGGAGGGGGGCGGGGGGGGGGGGGAGCGCTAGAGATGTGAGTTATTAATAATTCTGCACTGAGCTTAAACTAGATCTTGGTGGCCCCAGGGCATTCAGACCCGAGGTTCCAGAGCAGGGCGGCCATTTAAAGCTTCCCCCCAAAAAGGAGACACCTATAAAAATGGTGATGGGACGGCCTCGGCTCGCCGTCAGTGGAGGCCCTGAGACATGGGGGGAGAAAGTCTCGTGGGGAGGGGGCAGGCTCTCAGAGAAGGCTGGATTTGGTGTAGAGGGAGGGGAGGGGGCAGTTGGGAAGGCTGCTGAGAGCCCAGGTGAAGGATTCGATGAATCATTCAATACATAAAAGAAGAAAAAGAAAAGATTTCTTTCCCCTGCTTGACTTTTGCTTGTTGGAGACCCCCTCCTGCCCCCCCCCCCCCCATTCCCAAGGTGCTCCGATCCCCTGGCGAGTTCCTGACCGGATGGCAGAAGTGCCCGAGCTTCTCTAGCCTCTTACCCGGCCTCTGCCTCCCTCCGGACCTGACCCTGTTTTACATTTTATTAGATTTCTAATCAGATCACGTTGTGAAGTGCTTGGAGCTCAGCAAGAGGGAGTCTCACCTTCAGAGCAGCTGAGAAGGTGAGAGAAATGGGACGCGCTCCCAGAAACACGGGACAGTCCCGGAGCGGGAGAAACAGCAGGGAACGAATGGGGCCGGGAGCTGTGGGGCTCCCGAGAACCTGCCCGCAGCAGCTGGCTAACCCGGGCGAGCCGGGGTCCCCAATACCCGGGGCTTGGAGCCCCCCGTAATCGGGGCAGCGCCCCCAGACACCTGGGCACGGACTCCTGTAACGCTGCCCCGAGGTCCCCCGTCAGGCTGCACGCTGGGCCAGCACCACGTCACGGACCGCCCGCCGGGCTCCTGAGAGAAGTTGGCGCTCCCCCTGGGGTCCGTCTGGGACGTGGCCCCTCACACCAAGGCAGAGTCTTTCCCAGCACCCAGTGCGGTGCTGGCCCGGTGCTTAATAAATGCTGGATTGATCAGTGACTGGTCTCCCACACTTCTGACCTGGATAAGCCCCTGACGGAGCCCCGTGGCCGGCCGTTGAGCTTCTTTATGGCATGGAATCCTAGTATAAGACGTATAAGTACATTTTCCAGGACATTTCTGCAAACAGGCACGCGAGAAAGTCCCGGAAATCGGGAGACCTGCCAGGCCGAAAGTCCCCTTAATATCACTCATCACTCACAAAAAGCAGCTTAGTTGGAGCAGCGAGGCACCCTGGGAGAGAGACGGAGGCAGCAGAGAACCCCTAAAATCTAGGGCTGGCAGGAAAACCGCAGGACCGTGGAGGGCCGGCTCTGCTCCCTGGCTCGGTCCATCACTCGGTCCCAGGGCCCGGAGGCAGCGACGGCCCATCTGTCAGCAGACTGACTGTTCCCGGGCCGTGGCTGGCAGAAAGGGGCTGATTCCCATCCCAGTAACCGCCTCCTTGACCCCAGCAGTTGGGAGGACCAGCTGGGGTTTGGGAGGGCCCCGGCCTGGGAGCGGGGCGGCCGTACGCGTGTGGTGGGATTTAGAACAGCCACCAGCACCTGTTAAGCACATGCTGCACGCCGGGCGGTGTGCCGAGCACTAGACAGAGCCCCCGGGACAAATTTTGGCTCAAAGATATAGTTAAATGTTCCGTCCCTCAGTTTCCTCATCTGTCAAACGAGGGAGAGGAGGCTGTCAGACTGGACAACCAGCTCTGGAGTGATGGCTCCCTTTGACAGATAGGGAAACTGAGTCACAGTTTGCCCCTCTTTTCCCATCTCCCTGGGACCGCCCCAGTATGACCGACCCTTGTTCTGTCCCCTGCACCCATATTTAAAAGCCCCTTCCCGGGGCAGTGAGCCTGCCCCCCACCCTGGGAAGCTTGCTGTGCTTTCCCCTTCCAGAGGGGCCACTCCCCCCACGAAGCTGCTGGAGCCGGCCATGTTCTTACTTAAACGCGGAAGGCTTTGGGGACCAGCAGAGAGCTGGCCAGCCTTGTGCCCGAGTCCTCGGGGCGCGGGGCCTGAAGATGTCCGGGCGAAGCCGGGGCGGGAGCTCGGGGCCGCGTCCTCGTCCCTCGCAGACGGCACCTTCGGCTCCTGGTCGACGACTTTGGCGGGGGGTGACCCTGGTGTTGTGAAGTAGCCGTTCTCAGACTGGCGACGGCCTGATTCACAACACCAGCTGCCACACCGGGCCGGGCGGGTGCCGGGGCGGAGGCCGGACCGTGGCTGCTTCTGGGGGGGCAAGTGGGGCAGAGCAGAGAGAGCACTCGTGTGAGACCCGAGTCACGGAGCAGGGCCCGACATGGTGAGTGGCCCAGGGGGCGGTGGGGGGCACGGGGTGGGCTGCCCCACCTACGAAGGCCAGCGGTGGGACCCTGGGCCAAGAACTTCCCTTTCCTCCCCCAAAAAACAAGAGGCCTGGAGCCGAGGGCCTCTTCCCTGCCTCCACGCTCCACTCCTGCGAGCCGATGGCTCAATTATGTAGAAGAGGCGATATGAAGAATATCATCAAAGAAATACGTGAACAAATGTAATTATAACGAGCAAACTTGGCCCGGGGGAAGAGATGAGAAAAGGTACTTCCCTCTTTTCTGGGCAGAAGTGAGAACAAATCAGTTAATTGTGTTATTTAAAAAAAACCATTCTTTGTTACAGGGAGTGGCTTGCTGGGTAGGAGAAGGATATATTCGGAAATAAAGGCGATGCAAAAACGAACCAAAAAGGGCGGGCTGCTTGTGAGGGAGGCTCAGCGGGCACAGGTGCCAGGCTGGAGGCAGTGCGGGTCAGCAGGGAGGGCAGCACCGGGAGTCTGAAGGACCCTCCTCCCCGGGGGACCCAGGCAAGCACTTCAATTTCCTGCTCTGTAAACGGCACGAGAGCGGGACTTCTTCACACATCCGAGCCCGCTAGCTACGCGCCAGTCAGAATTACGCTGCGGCGGCAAGAGGGGACGCAGAATCCTTTGCCTTTTCTGGGGACATTCAGGCAGTACCGAGCAGACCCAGGAGGAAAGAACCCCTTCCTCTGGTGCTCAGCCGTGTCCTGACTCGGCTTCCACAGACACAGAGGGAAGCGTGGCGTAAACCCGGCAGGATTCAAAGAGAAGGAGGCTGAGAGTCCCGGTCTGTGGCTTCTGTCTGGCATCCTCCACCAGGAATAAGCCGGGGGCCTTCTGGGTAATCCCAGGAGAAAGCTCTCTGCCAGCCACCGAGCGCCTGGCTGCCCAGGCCTGCGGAGCCCGCACCACTTCCCTGGTTGGGCTGAACTGTTATTTTGGATCTTTTTCCTTCTCTGTTGTAGGGGACAGTTCTCTAGGAGAGGGAAATACGGAGTGATATAAAAACATTTGCTTCTTTAAAAAAAGAATGCAATCTCCCTAAGGGCAAGGAGGCGACTTTCACTCGTACCTCCCAGGGCTGAATGTGGTACCTGACGTGGACTCTTTATTATCGTTTGGTTATCTCAGCCACGTCTGACTCCTCATGACCCCAGGGGGGGCTTCCCTGGCAGAAATACTGGGTGGTTTGCCATTTCCTTCTCTGGTTCAATTTCCAGATGGGGAAACTGAGGCAAATGGGGTCACCCAGCTAGGAAGTGTTGGAGGCTGGATCTGAACTCGGGATTTCCTGACTCTGGGCCCGGAGCTCCATCCCCTGAAGGATCCCCTAACACTGTCATGGAGTAAACACGTGATAAATTCTGGTTAGGTTGGCTTGGAGCATAATTAAACTCTTTCTAATAACTAAGCCCTGCTGCCTTCAGAAGGCTGGGGAGGGCCAGTGGGGAGAGTCTGGGCCTGAATCTCACCCGGAGGCTCCTGGAGAAGCTTCTGTGTCGGCTGGCAGCGTTTCTCCGGCTCGCCCTCTGCTCTGGGCCGGGGGAGCCGCTGATGCCCTCCGAACTGCTGGGAAAGACTCGGCCTACAGACTCAGGACGCTCGGGCCCGGGGGCCTGGGAAGTGACTGGCCCCGAGTCACACGTGGGCGCAGACTCTCAAGGGCATGGGGGGGGGGGCAGGAGTCTCCAAAGTCCCACATCCGACCCTCCGTATTTGGAAACCGCGTGGGATAACACGCACTGAACAAAAGCCAAGAGCAAACAAAATGAGCATTAACTCGGTCTCAGAGAAAGGGTGAGGAGTCCCTCAGGGAGCACGTACATGTTCTGGCCGTGGCCCGTACCTGGGGTGCCCGCTGCCAGAAGGAGGAGGCGGGCGGCTGGGAGCCACTGCGAGGCTCTGGTGCCGGTGTGGTGAGTCCCTGGGAACAGCATCCCATGGTGCCCGAGGAGGGGGCAAGCAGGGGGGAAGGAGTCTCACGGCCATCGGCAGGGGGGTCGGCCACTGTACGTCCAATCTGGGGGGAGAGCCAGCCTCAAACCCTCTCTCTCCCACAGCACCAAAGAAGCAAGCCAAAAACCTAGAACAAAACGGGAACAGTGAGCCAGACTGAGAAATACCACCCAGGGCCCCAAAATGTTAACCCCCAATGGCAGAAAGCACAGTGATAGACAGTTATCTGCTGCATTTCTTTGAGGCTTCCGGGCCATGGTGAGCCAGCCTGACAAATTCTCTTACGGGTGGGAAGGGCATGTTTCTCCAATCATGGGACCTGGGCTCAGGTCTCTCTTCTGATGACAAGTATATGTAAGACTTGGGGGAAACCCCTTCTCCTCCCATGCCTCAGTTCTCTGTAAACCGAGGGAGGGAGAGGCTAGTACAGGCGAGTGGATGCAAAAGCACGCTAACTGTGAGCATCCTGAGGCAGCTGGGCGGCCACGGGGAGAGAGTGCCGAGCCTGGAGTCGGGGAGCTGTGGTCCAAATCCAGCCTTGCACTCTTACGTGTGGGTGACCTTTGCCTTAATGCACCGGAGAAGGACGTGGCAAACCCTCGACGTCTTTGTTAAAAAACCGAAACAATCCAGGGACTGTGGGACAAGAAGAGTTGGACACAAGCAACAATGAACATCCTAGGCCCTGTGCTAATTGTGGGGGATAGCTAGTTTTTCTCATTTCTTCTGCTGATCTCACCCAACATTGAAGACCTCTTCATATCTATCTCTCTACCTACCTGTCTGTTTGTCTGTCTACCTATCCATCCATCTACGTATTCATCTATCTAAACATCCATCCATCTAGCCATCCAAACTTCCATCTGTGTATGCATCTATCCATCCATGTAGCCATCTATCCTTTCATCTGTCCACCCATCCATCCATCTAAACTTCCAGCTATCCATGTATACATCTATTTGTCTATCTATTCACCCGTCCATCTGTCTATTTATCTATCTGTCTGTCTGTCTGTCTGCTTATCCATTCATCTATGTATCCCATCCGTCCATCTATCTAACCATCCATCTATCCATCCAAACTTCCATCCAATTATCTGCAAGCCCTGTCCCCAAGACCCACGTTCCCCTAGCGTGGGCCCCGTCCACAGGAGAGCAGCCCTTAGACAGGCAGTAATGGGCACAGCAGTCTGGGGCTCCGACTTTGGATCCCAAGTGGGAACTCTGAGCCCATCAGGACCCAGTGCCCTTATTCTTACAGGTGGAATAGCTGGAGCCTGGAGCGGATTCAGCAGGGCCCCGCCTCCCGGGCCTCCTCCCTTCTCCCGCCAGCCAGGACTTACCCCATTAGCACTCAGCACCTGGCCACCACTAACAGTTTTCAGCCGCATCCTCAGCCTCTGCAAGTGTTGGAGCTAAAGCAGCGCCTTAAAGCAGGGCTCAAAAAGCAAAGAACATTCGGTTTATGATGACATTGATAACTGCACTAAAAATCTCTAACGATCGGAAAATGCAAACAAAAACAACCTCCATCGAGCTACCAAGTCCTGCAAGACAGGGAGACTCATGAGTGGAGGTGCCCTGGCCCGAAGGGCCCCTAACCCTCTGCCGTGAGCCGGTCCTGCTCTTCTGGAGAACGAGCTGGAGTTTCATGGCCCAAACAGCCCAGCCGCCTATGCTGTCCGAGCCCGCGATTCCCCTGCAGCCACGGATCCCAAGGAGGTCTCTGCCAGCAATGCGAGAAGCATCTTATGCTACTGTAGTATATTCAGCCCCTGCTATGTCTTCGGCCCTGTGACAGAGCCTGGAGACAGGAAGGAAGGGGTGAGAGGGGCCCTGCCCTTAGGGAACTCCCAGTCTGGTGGGAAGACAACATTCAGCCTAAGTTGCAGATAATGATAATAAAAGCAAATAATAAATAATAAGGGGGATGGGGAAAACTTTCCTGATGGCGAGAAAATCGTTTTCTAACGATCCACGGCACATTATTTGTGCTGACAAAAAGCTGGAAACAAATCTGCGCCTGTCAATTGGGAAACGGCTAAAAAGTGTATAATGCACGTCCCTGTGGGGGATGAGGGATTTTTAGCGTCTGGGGGAGAATGGGAAGACGTAGGAGTGAGAACAGAGAGAGCGGGGTCAGGCGGGCACCGTGCCCGCCACCGACCTTGGCCCAGGGCTGGCAGCCGATGTCGGCAGCAGGCGTCCGAGAGGGAAGGCCGCTCCTCCCTTCTGTTAATACCCGATAATCTGTTTTCCCGGGGACGTGCACTGTGCATGGGGGACGTGTCTCCGGTGCCAAAGCAAAAGACGTTCACAAACTCTCTGAAAGAACCAAACAAATTGGCCACTTAGGCGGCGGCGGTGGCGGCGGGCACCGCGCTCAGACAGAGCAGCGGAGAGGCCGCCAGCTTGGAAAGGTTCTCTCGGCCTTTGTCTCGCCCTGAGCATTTACATGGAAATGCCCCAATGTCAGAGCCGCACAATCCCTCGATTAAGGATCCCCCCCCCCCCCCTCCTGGGTGTTTGTCAACATTTTACAAGGACTCGCCCTTTGCTCTGAGATGATTCTCCAACTGCCAATTTAAAGCCCGCCCCCCCCCCCTTTATTCTAGCAGGCCGAGAACTGCTTTTGATTCCAAAGTCCCCACTTGGCAAGTGCCTCATCTTGGCGGGGCCACGGGAGCCCTGCCAAGTTTGCGGCGGCTGAAACTTTAAGTAACTCATTAATGGGAGCGGGGGGGGGGGGGGGTCCCGGCTTCCACCCTCGGCTCTCTGGTGATGGGAGATGCGCGTACGGGCCCATGTACGGCCCGGCCCGTTCTGTGTCCCGTCCGTGTTCCCATGAAACCACCATTTATGTGTTCTGAGGAGGGGGAGGCTTGGGGCAGAGGGAGTTTCCCTCAAGGGCCTTAGGGTTCAATGAGCTGGTGGGTGGGTCATGACGGGAAAGCCCGGGGGTAACAGTGGAGGTTTGAACATTGTTCTTCTCCTCCTTCCCCAAATCGCATCCAGGTGTCCATCTTGTATCTCTCTGGGAGGGGGGGGGGCGGGGACTATTTTATTTCTGTCTTATTTAGGGCAGGCCTGGAGCCAGAGGACTCATCTTGGTGAGCTCAAGGCCAGCCTCAGACACTCATTGGCTGTGTGATCTTGGACAAGTCCCCTCATGCGGCCTGCCTCAGTTTCCTCATCTGTAAAATGAACCAGAGAAGGAAATGGCCGCTGTCCAGCGTCTCTGCCAGGAAAACCTCCAGAGGGTCCCGGAGAGTCGGACATGACAGAAATGACTGAACAGCAGCTCTCAGTAGCTCGCGTAGCGTTCAGCACAAAGTAGTTCTTATCCCCATCTTACACCGGAGTAAGCTGAGGCTTGGCCAGGGCCCTGTGGCTGGTGAGCATCTGAAGCGGGTTTGAGCCCCCTCTCCCCGGCTCCGGGGCCGCCTCGCGGACCCCCAGCATGAGCCAAGACTAAAACAAAGGGGCCCCGAATCCCCTCTGGCCCCTTGGAGGGGCACGGGCCGCCCACCGGGCCTGCCGGCCGAGGTGATTAGCACGGTTAATATTGCATGCAAATAGATTTCCTTGCTTTTGGTCATGGCGGTGCATTAACGCCGGCCCTTGTCGGCTACATCTTTATCCCGGCAGGGTAAGCCTGCCAAATTCCCCCGCTCCGGCGTGTCGCTGCAGAGTCACGGCCCACAAAGCGGCCGCTAATCCTGTTTCGTCTGCTTTGTTGTCCTGTCTGGTCAGCCCGGGAGTGGAGAAGCCCCCGGGGAGGCCCTTGCCCAGCTCCCGCCCTCCGTTCAATAGGGTTCCCATGAAATGGGTGGAGGGCAGACCCCAGGACGGGGTACCTGCCAGCATCCCTCAAAGCTCTTCCCAGCCCGGCCTCCCCTGGCCTCCCCCAGCGTCCCCCGGCCTCCCCCAGCGTCCCCCGGCCTCCCCCAGTGGCCCAGCCTGCTGCTGAATGAGTCCATGTGGACAAAATCCACCGCAGCCTCTCCCGAATTAAGGGCGGAAGGGAGGCTGGATGGCCCGTATTTATTGCCCATCATGGAGCCAGCAGATTAAACAAACGAGTCCAGGCTACCTCATTAAGGGGTCGAGCTGTCTCATTAACATTAATTATTAGAAGAGCCTGTCAATTCTCCGGGAACCTTGGCCAGGCTGGGGAAATGTTTACCGGGCAGCAGGGGGCGGGCTGGGGGGGCTGGCAGCAGCCGCCTGCCCCCCTCCGAGGATGCTCCTGGGGCTGGCCCCCCCCCCCCAGACACCGACTGGGCCCCATTACTTCTCTTCTCCAGCTGTAAAATGGGAATAATCCACTGTTGGCCCTTCAGATTTAGTGCTGGGAAACTCAGAAGAGGGTCTTTAGACCTTGCATGATGTGCGAGAAGGAACAGGACTGCCTCCCACAAAGCAGGGTACCCAGAGACCCAGGGCCAGAGTCAGACCCCCCTTTCCCACAGAGGACCCTGACGGGCGGCCCCCGAGCAGCGCCTCCTTTCCTCATCTCCCCCCCAGGGCCCCGTGCCCCCTTCTCCTTCTCTGTTGGCTAAAAGCTCCTCCGGCCCCACCGCCCGCAGGATGGTTGACCCCGGGGGTGCCCAAAAACCTTTTCTGTATTAAAACAGACTGGGGAAGAACCGCGTCTTCTGCCTGCTGACTTAGACCTGGGAGCGACCTCAAGGCCATTTAATCTAACTCCTTCATTTTAAGGATGAGGCGGAAAACAAGGGTCAGGGATTAAGGTCCAAAGTCCGAGTGCCAGGCTTTGAACCCAGGCCATTTGGCTCTGGGGCTAGGGGTTTTCGTGCCACGCTGTAAGGCCCAAGATTTAAAACTTGGAGGCCTCCATTCGAAATCCTCACTTTACGGAAGAGGAAACGGAGGCCCACAGCAGGATGTGACCTAAGGCCTCACACTCATGAGTAAATAGTTAGGATTTGAATCCAGGTCCTGCCAAATTTAACCTCCTTTCCACTGCACCCTAAGCACAGAAGCTTAAAATCCCCGCCTTATGAGCTGTCCAAAACTTTTTTTTTACATTTCCCCCCCAAATTTTCAGAATAAGTAATGGCTGTGGCAGGAGCTCTCCAGGTAGGGTTTTGATCTTGCCATTTAGGGGCATAAACACGCGCGCACTCACCTTTTCTCGTTCTCCTTGGCAGGAGAGATGGTGAACCCCAGTGAACCCCGGCTTCTCTCGGCTCCTTTTCTCCAGCTTCCACTGCCTTCTGTTGGTTCCTGTGAGAAATAAAACCGATCATTCTCACTCGTTCCTTTGGGACAAGGGGCAGGCTAACGAAAAAAGAGACAAGCAAAGGGGTCGGGTGCGTCAAACCCCGGCTTTGAGTCCCTCTGCTGCTGTGACTCCTTCTGTGGCAGTGAGGTCTCTTATGCTCAAGATCCTGCACTTGCAGCAACTGAAATCCTATAGTTTCTGGGCTCTCTCAGCTACATTTGCTCTTCTTGCTTTCAGGACCACTGGGAACCGGGACTTTTAAAATAAGGGAGCCAGGAAACCTTACGCACTCACGCCAGCGCCGGGGGCTCACGGGGAAAGAACACAAAACACGTTGCATAATTACAAGAGCTGAGAAACTGCTCCTTCCTTTCACCTTTGCAGAGGTGGTGGACTATGGGTGAAGAAACGGCTGCTGGAACCGGGGGAAAATTAATAAAAACGTATGTAAAAAAGAGAGAAAGGGCTGCTGGGTTGGTTAGTTCTGTAGCTAGCTGCGCCTCCTTTTTATTTTCCTTCTTTGTTACAAGGGTTTGCTGGGTAGGGAAGGAAGAAGGGCTATATTTGGAAATGAAGATTCACGTTTATCTTACACATTATGTTTGGTCTAGAGACCCTCTTCGAGTTTCACAACACTAAGTAGGAAGGGCCAGGACAGGATTATTCCCATTTTACTGAGGAGGGAAGAGAAGGAATAAGACTCTCACATCCAGCGGCAGGACCACGGACTCACCGTGGGGTCATCGCTCTCCCAGAGCCGCGTCCCGCCGCACTTCTCCCACACAGAATACGGAAGGACCGCTGGGAAAGGCGGGAAGAGCCTGGGACGCAGAGCTGGGATGGGCGCATTTCAGGGGCCGTCCCGAGCCTTAACGAGTGTGGGATCTTGCCCAAGCTGCTTCCTCCTTCCATTTCTGCTTCTCCATCTGCGAGATGAAGGTGCTGGACTGCTCGTCCCAAATGAGCCCCAAGGACCCTCTGAGCTCCATCTTACAGTTTTACCTCCAGAAAACTCTCTTCTCTCTAAGGCGCCCAACTTGGGGCCTGAACAGCAGAGACCCCAGGCCTGTAAACCCTGTCGTCCAGCACAAGTGGCCATGCTCAGCCCTCCTGAAAGGGCCCGGCGGCGACTTCTACGGGCGTCGGGAAGAAGGCCGGTGCCATCCGGCGTGGGTGCCGACGCGCGAGTCTATCCGTCTGGGCGCCTGCCGGCAGCCGGGCCCACCCAGCAGAATGTAAACATCTCTGAACTTTGCTTCCCGGATAAAAAGCAGCATTAGCTTTCCACTGCATTTCCTCTCCAAGATCAATCACGCTCGGGCCAGACACTGTGGCCTCGATTTGTAATTAATCTCGCGGGGCAGCGTCTTCCGCGATTGATCGCTCTATCTGTATGCAGACTTTCCAAGCAGGGGACAGGGAGGGGGAAGCCGACCTGGGAGGAGGATAATGATCATTTCTTGGAGGCTGCTTCTTCCTGCATCCAGGGGGAAGCTTTTTTTAGGGGCTGATTCACTGAGGAGAGAATGTGTCTTTGCAATGAATACTTATTAGCACGAGGGAGTCGAGGATTGTTTTTAGACACGCCAGGGAAGAGAGTTTCTTTTCCTTTATAATCAGAATCTGGAATTTCAGCTCATTCTACAAAATAAGGCCCCGCACACAGTCAGTGCTTAATAAATGCATGTTGACCGAGTCTGCACGCGGTGCTATTATTTCCCGCCGGTCACTGATGGTCTAACCCACTTAGTGGTTTCACTGACAGGGAAGAATCTGCTCCCTTGAAGGAGAATCTGTGTTGAAATTCGGGGTCGCAGGCCACACAAAGGCTGGGCCTTGGTTTCCATTAGGAAAAGTCCATCGGCCAGGCAAGGACGCAGAACTAGGTCCCATGTTGATTTTACATAATTTTAAGCGACCCGTGGGGCTGCTCCTCAGTTACATTTATTTGGGAGGCTGCTGAGTCTTTCCCTCATTCTGGAATAAGGAGGGGCAGCTGCTCCCCCGGGGGGCAAACAAGCAGCCTCACCTCTGGTCACCGAGAAGGGACCCCCGGGCCGTGTGCGCCAGTGCCTTCACCTGCTACGGGAGGAAACTGAGCCCGGGGAAGACTGGCCGAGGTCCCACCCTGCCCTTTCCACGTTCCCCAAGCGGGTAGTCAGGGTTTGGCCCTTCCCACAGCCACCCCCGATGTCGCGGGCGCGAGGACCCCGAACGGGGACTCCATCTTCCGGTAACAGGATCGGAAGAACAGATAGCAAGCATCTCCGAGAGGAACAGAACGGCAGAAACGCCTCTGAAATTTTTAAGTTATTCAGGTTAGAAATAAAGTCATTTGCTCAGTCTCGGAGCCAGTGGGCTGGAGAGAAGACTTTAATCTGGGCTCTCTCTGTCCACTGAGCCGCCCTGCTTCTCACCGCGGCATTTTATGCCGCCGCGTTTCCGAGAAATGAGTCACGCGCCCTGCCTTAACTACCCTAATTTTGGAAAACTTGGTTTTTATACAATGAATTACGGGAGGAGGCTTTGGTTTATTAAAAGTTTTCCAAATTTGGATTCATTTAAACATCAAACTCTGTGACTGCACTCAAAAGTGTCTTAATGTGTACTTTATGCATCGACACTTTTTGTCTCTAAAATGGGGGAGTGTTTTATTGTTCATTTTATAACGCGTGTGTGTGTGCGGGTGTGTGTGTGTGCGGGTGTGTGTGTACATGTGTGTACTGTGCGGGTGTGTGTGTGTACGTGTGTACGTGTGTGCGGGGTGTGTAAGTGTGCGTGTGCAGGGGTGTGCGTGTGTGTGTCTGTGTGTGTGTGCGGGTGTGTGTGTCTGTGTGCAGGTGTGTGTGTGTGTGTGTGTGCGCGGGTGTGTGTGTGTGTATGTGTGTGTGCAGGTGTGTGTGTGTGTGTATGTGTGTGTGCAGGTGTGTGTGTGCAGGTGTGTGTGTGTGTGGGTGTGTGCAGGTGTGTGTGTGTGTGGGCGTGTGCAGGTGTGTGTGTGTGTGTGTGTGCAGGTGTGTGTGTGTGTGTGCAGGGGTGTGTGTGTATGTGTGTGTGTGTCTGTGTGTGTGCATGTGTGTGTGTGTCTGTGTGTGTGCAGGTGTGTGTGCGGGTGTGTGTGTGTACGTGTGTGTGTGTGTGTGGGGGGAACAGGAGATGGAT